>NC_060142.1:677500907-677638137 GCF_021461385.2 Schistocerca piceifrons | reverse complement strand
GTTGCGTATAGGCCAAATTTGTGTAACCATATTTTCGTGTTTATCTGTAATTTAACTGACTTATTCTTAACAAATTAATACGTTTATCATGAGTGAAAAGTGCTTGACTTGCCGTAGAATTGTTAGGTCGGGGCTTTGGTGTGATGGGTGCTGTAGTTTTTTCCATGTGGGTGACTGTAGTGGCGTGGGAATAGGGGAAGTAAATGAGACTCATCAGTGGTTTTGTAGGATTTGTAGTAGAGATAGGAAGATACTGGAACAGGAGGGGAAAATTGCTGTCCTTCAGGCTGAGTTAGACGAGGCCAGGGGAGATCTTGACAGGTTAAGGAGGGAGAAGGGTAAAGAGAGGTGGGAAGTGGCAACAGGCAACAGGAGGAACAGGCCTAGAACTTTGTCTGACAGCTTTATGGTGAATGTGGAAAATAGATTTGACCTGTTGCTTCAGTTAGAAGCTGGTGAGCCTCAAGCAGTTACAGGTGTAGACAGGGCACAACAAACTTTCAGCAGCAAATTGAAAAGTAAGAATGTAGGGAAATCAGTAAAGAGAAAGAAAGTGTTGTTGTTAGGTAGTTCCCATGGAAGAGGTGTTGGCCAACTCTTGCAGGATGAACTAGGATCAGAATACCAGGTCACCAATTTTTTTAAACCTAGTGCTGGTCTGGAGCAGGTGACAGAGGATTTAGGATCACTTTGCAAAGATTTCACTAAGGAAGACACCGTGGTTATAGTGGGTGGGGCAGGTAACAGTATTGACAGAGATCCTGGGTACAGCATAGAGTGTGACCTGGCGAAGATTGCATCAGCATCGAGGCATACCAGTGTTGAGTTTGTATCTGTTCTTGGGCGCCATGACCGACCTCATTTGAACTCTTCTGTCAAGAGAGTTAATTTGGAGCTGGAACGGCTGCTCATGTCGGGTGCGGGGTCACACATTGGTGCGGTTCATGTTGATTCTGTCAGTAGGTGGGATTATACTAGGCATGGCCTTCACCTCAACAGGAAGGGGAAGGGTAAATTGGCTGGGGAAATAGCAGGAAAGTTAAAGGGGGGAGGCACTGTCATGAGTGGTAAAATACCAGTGGTTATAGGATTCAGAAAAGACCCTTTTTTAGGGTAGGGAGGACAGAAAGAAAACAAATTTTAAGAGAGGTTAGAACTGAGACAAACCTTCAGTTTGAGAAAGAAATCAAAAAACATAATTCCAGCTTATTACATCAACATAAACAGCCACTGGTTAAGAATTTTCAACTGTCAGCAGATATTTTAACTCCATCCAATTTTAAGTCAGTCAATGTGAAATGTCAGCTATCTTTATTGCATCAAAATATTCGAGGACTGAGAAATAAAATTAATGAATTAACTATCTGCATAGATGAATTAGAGTCTTTAAACCCAGCTGACATAATCTGCCTCTCTGAACATCATGTGACCACTGGTATAGAACTTTTAAGTGTTACAGGGTTTAGGTTAGCATCTCACTATTGTAGATCAGAAATGGAGAAAGGAGGAGTTGCCACATTCATCAGGAACTGTCATAAATTTAAGAACATAGACATTCATAAATTTTGCCTAGAACAGCATATGGAAGCATGTGCAACAGAATTAGATTTTCACAAAAAATCTTTCATAATATTAAGTGTATATCGAGCACCTGCAGGTAACTTTAATCTGTTTGTAAACCACCTTGAAGCTGTACTGGCCCATTTAACAACCAAAAACAAAGAAATAGTGGTTGCTGGTGATTT
Organism: Schistocerca piceifrons; assembly: GCF_021461385.2. Classification (NCBI taxonomy): domain Eukaryota; kingdom Metazoa; phylum Arthropoda; class Insecta; order Orthoptera; family Acrididae; genus Schistocerca; species Schistocerca piceifrons. The sequence goes on along the minus strand of NC_060142.1, from coordinate 677,636,392 downwards.
CAATGTAGATTTCCTTAAAGACTCTCCCAATAAGAACCTATTTGAGTTAGTAACACTATCATTCAACTTAATTCCCACAGTAAAGTTCCCCACTAGGATAACCACTTGCTCACAAACAGCCATTGATAATATCTTTATAGAAAAGTCAAATGAACAAAATTATATTACAAAACCAATAGTCAATGGCCTCTCAGACCATGACATGCAGTTCCTTCTGTTAAATGTTAATACTGAACAGGATATAAAATCTGTTAAATCTGAGCTCAAGAGGGTAATCAGTAAGCCAAAAATTGATTATTTTAGGACACTCCTCAGAGACATTCACTGGACTGATGTTTACAGTGCTCATGGCATGAATGAAAAATATAACATTTTTGCTAATAAAGTGCTTACCTTATTTGAACACTGCTTTCCCCCAAAACTTACCAAGGTTAGAGCAAAGTCTACAAAGAAGCCATGGATTACTCGAGGAATAGGGGTATCTTGTAAAACAAAAAGAAAACTGTATCTGTCAATCCGAAACATTTCCAATGTTGATGCTATAGCACATTATAAGAAATACTGCAAAATATTAAAGACTGTAATACGGATGTCAAAGCAAATATATTACAAGGAAAAGATAGTCATATCAGATAACAAAATAAAGACAATATGGGATATAGTGAAGGAGGAGACCGGTAGAACCAGACATGAAGAGGAACAAATAGCATTAAGAGTAAATGATGCATTGGTGACAGATGTGTATAGTGTTGCAGAACTTTTTAACAAACATTTTATAACTATTACTGAAAAGATGGGGTTGTCAGGTTCGGTAGATGCTGCTATGGATTACCTTAGACCAGACATTTCAAGTAACTTCCATAATATGAATTTGACCCTCACTACCCCAACAGAAATAATGTCCATCATAAAATCTTTAAAATCAAAAACATCTAGTGGGTATGATGAAATATCAACAAAGTTAATTAAAGAATGTGATTCTGAGCTAAGTAACATATTAAGCTATCTGTGTAACCAGTCGTTTATCAGTGGAATATTTCCCGAATGGCTGAAATATGCTGAAGTTAAGCCACTGTTTAAGAAGGGAGATAAAGAAATAGCATCAAATTTCCGTCCAATTTCACTGTTGCCAGCATTCTCAAAAATTTTCGAAAAAGTAATGTACAGTCGTCTTTATAACCATCTTATCTCAAATAACATACTGTCAAAGTCACAGTTTGGATTTCTAAAAGGTTCTGATATTGAGAAGGCTATCTACACTTACAGTGAAAATGTACTTAATTCATTAGACAAAAAATTGCAGGCAACTGGTATATTTTGTGATCTGTCAAAGGCATTTGACTGTGTAAATCACAATATCCTTTTAAGTAAACTAGAATATTATAGTGTAACAGGAAATGCTGCAAAATGGTTCAAATCTTATATCTCTGGCAGGAAACAAAGGGTGTTATTAGGAAAGAGACATGTATCAAGCTATCAGGCATCATCCAACTGGGAACTAATTACATGTGGGGTCCCACAAGGTTCCATTTTGGGGCCCTTACTTTTTCTTGTGTATATCAATGACCTTTCATCAGTAACATTACCAGATGCCAAGTTTGTTTTGTTTGCTGATGATACAAACATTGCAATAAATAGCAAATCAAGTGTAGTCTTAGAAAGATCAGCCAATAAAATATTTGTAGACATTAATCACTGGTTCCTAGCCAATTCTTTGTCACTAAACTTTGAAAAAACACACTACATGCAGTTCAGAACTTGTAAGGGGTGTCCCAAGAGTATATGTCTAACATATGATGACAAGAAGATAGAAGAAGTGGACGGTGTTAAATTCTTGGGATTACAGCTTGATAATAAATTCAACTGGGAGGAGCACACCACAGAACTGCTGAAGCGTCTTAACAAATCTCTGTTTGCAATGCGAATTTTGTCAGACATAGGGGATATAAAAATGAAAAAGCTGGCATACTATGCTTACTTTCATTCCATAATGTCATATGGGGTTATTTTCTGGGGTAATTCATCAAGCCAAGCTAAAGTTTTCCCGGCACAAAAACGTGCAGTAAGAATTATATGTGGTGTGAACTCAAGAACATCCTGCAGAAGCCTGTTTAGGGAACTAGGGATACTAACTACAGCTTCCCAATATATTTATTCCTTAATGAAATTTGTCATTAAAAATATATCACTTTTTCAAACCAACAGCTCAATTCATGGAATCAATACTAGAAATAAGAATAATCTTCACAAGGATTTAAAGTCACTTAGTCTTGTACAAAAAGGTGTGCATTATTCAGGAACACACATTTTCAATAACTTGCCAGCAGCCATAAAAAGCTTAACAACCAATGAAATTCAGTTTAAGAGAAGCCTAAAGGATTTATTGGTGGCCAACTCCTTCTACTCCATTGATGAATTTCTGAGGAAAACCAACTGATTTGTATATAAGTACAACATAACTTCTGCACAATTTCAGTGCAGTAATGTGTTCACTGAAAATTTGTGTGTGTGTGTGTGTGTGTGTGTGTGTGTGTAAGTATAATCTAACTTCTGCACCATTTCAGTGCAGTAATGTGTTCATTGTAAATAAGTATTACAGTAGTTGTATTACATGTTTCTTACCTTATAAATAAATAAAAAACTTTTTTATTTTAAATTCAGTGCAATAGTATTTGTAAAATGACTCTTAGTGTTCATTAAAAAATGACGATCATTCCACTTGGGACCTGTGGAATGGTACATTAGCTTATTTGTTTTAGTTTAAATATTTGTCATGTATTGTTGTTTTTCTGACATGTTCCACATCCTGGAGGACCTCCTCACTACGGATCAATTGGAATGAAAGTAAATCTAATCTAATCTAATCTAATCTAATCTCTTCAAAATGTCTTCCACATATGGCACCCTTTTATGGCCCAAACAAGTGGAAGTCCAAGGGGGCTAGGTCAAGTGTGTCAAGTATGACAGTCGTGGATGTTTTTCCCAACTGCTGCAAATCATGGAGCTCTCCCGAACCACCTTCTGATGACTTCATCCTCCGTGCCCAGTGAGTAACTATACTTCTGTCGACAGCAGATGAACCATAAAGTTTGCACAAGCACTTGTGAACATTACCCACAGTTTCCTTCCCTGCAATGAGAAATTCAATGACAGCATGTTGCTTGTAACATACATTACCTACAGACACCATTTTGAAACTGTCCTGCAGCTACAGGATTTGTCAGAAGTGATGGAAACTTGGCACACTCACTCAGGAGACTTCAGATAATACATAAATAACGTTTTGCATTCATAGCATTGTTTTTGACTGAGAAAAAAAATGTGGTACATTACTTTCTTGGTAACCCTCATAGATGTTTTTATTTTAATTTGTGTGTATCATGTCAGTCTGTATTACTATGGAAATAACATCATTTTCTGCGTGGGCTGTTACTGAGTGTATTCATTTATTTACAACTGAGATTTTGCCATTGTGCTATTGTCAAGTAGCAACAGAAAATGCTAAAAAAAAAACACTTCAGTTTGAGGAATATGTTCTTTTCTCAAAAATTTGTAGAAGTCAAATTAAATTTTTAAAATTGTACCACTTCCTACCTCACTGTGAAGTGTGTTACCAGGACTCGTTCTTGTGTCAGACATGTTCACATATGTTATGTGTATAACAGAACAAAATTCCTTGTCATCTATTTAAAAGGACATAGCACTTCACTAAGAACAGCATTATGTCAAATAAATTTACTCAATGTGTTAATTACTATAACAACTACCTTTGAATTCATGCCATACTGCACTGTACATTCACCAGATGTGACATTTGACAGGTAAAACTCTATGATTGTGCTGAGTGTTAATAATCAAAGATCATATTGGTAGTGTCATAAATACATAAATTCCACCTAAATTTTATTATCATATGTTAATGAAATTTTATTGTGATATGTTAATAAAATTTAGGTGAAATATATGCATGTATGGCACTACAGATATGACCTTTAATTATTAATACTCAGCACAATCATAGAGTTTTATTTGTCAAATGTCACACCTGGTGAATGCACACTTACAAATGTGAGTGCAGTATGACATGAATTTGAAGGCAGTTATCTAATTATAAATGTTATTAATTATAAACTTAAAATTTCTTTAAAACTATTATATTTCTAAGAGAAAAGAGGAAGAAAGATTTACATTTATTGTGGGATATGTATTCCAGATAGCTGATGGCACTAATGACATACACTAGTACAACTGTTTGTATATATTCTTGTATTCAACATCTTGCTTGTTTTCTTAGCGATTTAATGTTAGCACTTTAACATAGGAATGCATAACCAACAAAAATATGGTCTCTAACAGTGAGAAAATTTGTGACTTGATTTCCTTTGCAACTATGATAAAAATAAATAAGCATATTATGCACATATTACATGGTGGCAGATTTAGGGGGAGTTTTTTGAACTCCTGAACCACTACTGCCAACTGCAGCAAACCTTTGTGCTCTAGCCAGTACCAAATGCTTTGTGTTTTCCAATTTGCTTTGTGTTGTGGATTGCTGTTATTATTTTATTATTTTTAAATGTGTGAAGAGACTAATCCTGGTGTGTAAATGGATTCGACTGTGACTGTTACTACAACAAAAAGTATCAGAGTGATCCCTATGAATGTTATGTCGGTTTTGATTTCATGGAGGCGTAGAAAGCAGACATAGGGTGACAGCGCTTTGAGAGGGAGGTAGGGGTTATTTACCTGCACCGCTCCTGTCCCCTCGGGCAGTCTAAGTTCATGTTTGTTTACAGTTGCGGCTGACTGCTATGATATACTGTCCACATAATACTACCGTTTGTTAGTAAACATTCATATATGTTTCCAGTAACAGGTCTGTAGACATATATGACTATATTTGAGTGAAAGTTTGAGCTGGGTGTGTCTTTGTTCTAGGTTACTATCAACACCTCAGCACACTTGCTGAAGTCCGCGAGAAAGTCCTCATGTATATACAAGTCATGGCTCGGCCGCTAGTACTGGGACGAACTGTTCACCCAACGGTCTGGACTCCTGTGTATGCCGACGTTACAGTGAGTGCCATTCATTCATTTGTTCATTCAGAGTGTTCTGTAGGTTGCTAAGGATAGTTAGTTAGCTACATGTTTATAGACAATTGGAATGATTCTTTTATCAAAATGATGTGCAACGAGTCAGTGTACGGGATATGTATATGTGATTAGTGTTCATTAATATTAACACATTATTATTTTTAGTCCTTCCCATGCAACTACAATTTTTTTTTTACTGGCTACCAATTTTTAAATGGAAATTTGTCAGTTGTCCACGAGAAAATGATTGTAAATTAGTTTTAAAACTTGCTTGTCTACCTGTCAGACTTTTCTGTTATTGGGCAAATGATTACACATTTTTGTTGCTGCATATTGAACTCCTTTCTGAGCTGCTAACAGCTGTAACAATGGGCAATAAATATCATTTTTCCTCTAGTGTTGTAGGTGTGGACATTACTGTTCATATCAAATTGTGATATATTATTTATAACAAATTCCATTAGTGAATATATGTTTTGTGGCAGAACAGTTAAAATGCCTAGCTCCTTGAAGAGGCATCCAAGGCTGAACACCACCTATTATTCTTACTGCTCGCTCTTGTGCAATCAATACTTTCTTTCTAAGTGATGAGCTACCCCAGAAAATTATTCCATAAGACATTATTGAATGAAAATATTTAACATATGCCAGGAAGTTGCTATATTTGTTTCCAAGTTTAGCATTTATATATGGGGCTTTCAAAAAGAAATGAGGCAGAGTCTGGAGAGCACAAACTGGTGACAGGAGGATAATATCGTGGTGTGTGTAATGAGGTGTGGTTCCGACCAGAGCGTGGAAGTTCACAGCCGGCTGCTAGAGGGCACGCATGCATGTCAAGTGACTATACAGAGCTAGCTGCAGCACACATCAATCATTCAACACTGCCTGTCGCATTGCAAACAGTGACATGCAGCCGTCAAAAGATGAGTAAAGAGGTGTGGTTTGTTTTCTGACAGCAGTAGGAGTAGGAGGAATGGACATTCATCGGCGAATGTCACAAGTGCACGGCGAATACTGCATGTCCCTTGCAAGGGTCAAGGCATGGCTCAAGCGCTTCAGGGAGGTACGGGTGTCGTTAGCCGATGATGCGTGGTCTGGAGCAACACACTGCATTACCAATGACATCATCCAGCTGATGGATGCGTTAATTACACAGGACTGCTGAGTGACAGTGAAAGCCATAGCTGCCGTGGTTGGATTGAGGGTCAGAAGTGTTCACCCCATAATGAAGGAACGACTGCGCATGCACAAAGTGTGTGCCCAATGGGTGCCCCACAGTCTTCAACCACACCAGAAAGCATGTCGAATGGCCCACTCTCTTGTCTTGCTCATCTGTAGCACTATGCTTGGGAAGGGAATGCATTCCTGGCACGAGCGGTGGCTGGAGATGAGTCATGGTGTCATCACTTCAAACCAGAATCAAAATGACAAAGTCTCCAGTGGAAGCATCCAGGGTCACCACCACCATAAAAAGCCAAGGCCATCCACACAAATGCAGGAAAGATTATACCGACATTCTTTTTGACCAAGATGGTCCCCTTCTGATTCACTTCCTGCAGCATGCGACACCAGTGAATGCCCAGTATTACTCGTGAACTTTGACCACCTTTTGCCAAGCGATCAAATTAAAACGACCAAGCAAACTCACCTTTGGGGTCATTCTGCTCCACGACAATGCAAAGCATCATATGGCCAACACAGTCACGGCACTCCTGCAGAAGTTCAAGTGGGAGGCTCTCAGCCACCCTCCATTGTGTCCGGACCTCTCTCCCTGTGATTATGCCATTTTTGTTCTCCTTAAAAAGGCTCTGAGGGCAAACGATTCAACTCGGACGACGACGTCCAGGTGTACATGTGGAATTGGTTAACGTCGCAGCCCCAGGAATTTTATGAGACAGCCGTTCACCGCCTTGTGTCGCAGTGGGACAAGTGTCTCAACAGCTAGGGGCAGTACTTCTAACATACAGATACTGGTTTCTGTAATTATGCCTATGGCTCATTTCTTTTTGAACACCCCTTATACAAAGAGCAAAATTAGCTGAACTTAATTGTTTGAGAAGCTGAGTAATATGGGTCTTCCAGTTGTCATCAGTATGTATATCCAATAATTTGGAGCATTCTACCCTATAGCTCATATGCTACATCGGACTCTATTTGTTGTACAGAACTGAATGTAGTGTGTGTGTGTGTGTGTGTGTGTGTGTGTGTGTGTGTGTGTCCTTCAAACTTTAGGGAGAGCCCATTTTCAGAAAACAACTTAATCTTCAGTTCTTTCCAACATTGTCTGAATTATTCAGCACATCCTTTTCATTTCTGTTTCTGTTTTTAAATACGGTTCAGACCAGCTGTACATGAAGCATTTATATGTTCAGTTTTTCTAAGAAAGTAATACGATTTACACAGTCAGATGCCCTGGAAAGATCACAAAAATACCACTTGGTGAATTTTCAGGCACTTGAGATTAATCAAGGTGTGCATCAACCCAGCTACGTAGATATCAATTATTTATCTACTGTACTCTACTTCTGCTTGTAAAAGATTTAAATTAGGATTTTGCAAGCAGCATATGAAATATTGACACCCAATGAAGTAATAAAAAAGAAAACCATGTTTATTAATGGCTCTGAGCCCTATGGGACTTAACTTCTGAGGTCATCAGTCCCCTAGAACTTGGAACTACTTAAACCTAATTAACCTAAGGACATCACACACATACATGCCTGAGGCAGGAGTCGAACCTGCGACCATAGTGGTCACGCGGTTACAGACTGTAGCACCTAGAACCGCACAGCCACCCCTGCTGGCCACGTTTATTAAGCAAAAGGAACAGGATACATAATTAAGCCCACTACAATGAGACTCCTGAGAATCACTTGGCCTGTGTGACACAACAATAGGCATATAGTTTTATATGGTGGTACACAGACTGTTGATTTGATGACATCCTGCTTGTCTCCTGCCACACCTGTTGCAGAGGGCTCACTGTGTTGAGCTGCAGGTAGGAATTTGGTGCTGCGTAGGACCCTTTAGCCATTGGACTGCATACATCTTATCCATTTGCCACAAGCCTTCATTGTTCTCATATCATAACAGTTGCTGTCAACAGAATCTTAAAGCAGATTGTCCCAGAGTTCCTAGGAAAATATCAGAGGTTCTTGTTACTCCCTGTGCACTAGTCTAAAATTATCATCATCTGTTCTTCTTTTCCATTCTTCTTGGTGATTTCTCTTTATTCCTCTTACTGCCAACATGTTCATAAAGTATTCCAAATATCCCTAAATCATACCAAATCACACAGCCTTCTATGCTAACATCCTTGAGGCTACTGCTTGTCAGTCAGCCTTTCAAGTAATTTGTTGCTTTCTTATGGTGAAGGCTGGTGCTCATGTTTTTGTAACTGTTACATACTTACAAGGAACACCTTGAGTATGATGTCACAAAATGCCATTGACATTTATGGCATTCAGTGCCTCACATATTGTCTACCGTGTGACCACAATATTGGCTGTTAATGACAGTAGGTGGTGGGACTCTAAGGAATTCAGTGGTGAATACAGTAGAGCATAGCTGAAATGCTTAGTTGATTAATAACCCACAACAGTTCTATAGGTGTTGATACAAAGCCAAGCAGTGGCAATAATAAATAAAGCAAACATTGCATTATATCTACACAACAGTTGCTGAAGTCGACATTTTGTCAGAAAGGAACCCAATGAATTTCACAGAGTGAGAAAGAAGTGGCAGATGAAATACTAGCATTTCAGCAAGATGAATCAATGGAGAGTGCGGTGTTGTCTATGCTTGACTGTGCGGGCAATGTACATAAGGAGTACAATGATGATGTTATGTGCTTAACAAGTGAAAGTGATGTTGAAACAGAGGTCAAGCTGCGTAGTTCATCATCGTTGTTGCACAGTGAGCCACAAACCTTGCCTCTGGTGAAATGTAGTAAAGGACAATCATTGTCCAAGGAGCTGTTCCTAAACATAATTTTGTATATGGAAGATCATCTGTAGCATAATAAAAAAAATTATGAACAGATTTCGAATAAGTCTACAGCAATATGACCATGTATTGCACATGAAAAACTATGGATATTCAAGGGAGGACAAGGTGTACTTGTTACAAAAACTGGTGTTCGCACGTTTCAAGGATGCTCGATACAATTTACAGGATGTGTATGTCAGTAATCTACTGTGTTATGCATGTCAAATTGCACACATCATAGATTACAATGATTTCAAGGGAAACAGTGGATGAGCACATAATTCAAACAGTGCTACAAAGTTGGAAGACATAAACTAATGAAATTTCAAACAAAGCATCAACTTGATGATGCACAGCAAACTACAGAATTGGCCTGAAAATTTGTAGATGAGATAAACAAATATATCCCATCATTCAGTAAGGAATTGGTTTGCAACTCTGGCCAATCGGGATTTGAAGAGGGAAATCCATATGAAAGGAACCTCAGAAATTATAGGTACCAAGAGAGTTGAATTAAGATCAACTAATGCCTTAATGCAGTCATATGCAACTATGCTGATTGTTAATATGGATGGTAAACTGACTGGAAATTTATTTATTGTGCTGCAATTGGAGTTCCTCTGCCCCTACAATTCTTAGTCATCTGCGTGATCTTACAAGGGCAGGAGGGAATATTTATGTCACACCAAGAAAGGGGGGAAAATTGGCATAAGAGGACTAGAACAGCGTTATGAGCACTGCTTTTGGCCAATAACTGGTCAAAATAACTTGCTTTTGCTTTATTGCTGGTCTATGTATAAAAATCACACTCCTTTAGTGCAAACTATCCCTCCAGAAAAGTGTGTGACATTGCAATTCATACCACCTGGAACCACTGGACAAACTCAGCATCTGGATGTTTCTTTTTTCCAGGCCCATAGAACATATTATTGCACTATCTGCAGCTGTGCCTTAAAGGATAACAAAAAATTTTGTATTTGTGGGGATCCACAGCCTCCACATGCTTAATAAATGTAAACATGGTCCACAGTAGGCTGCAACTTAATTTTTATTTAATCGTATGATTAACTAATTTCGACTACTTTCATTGTCAAGGACTTGTAAAACCAACATGAAAAGCACTAAATTGTCTGCCTGCATCACATGTATAACTAACACTTTACACAACTCACATTAAGATAAAACAGATAAAAGTAATGTTTTATCTTAATGTGATGTGTAAAGTGTTTGTGTAACATGCAATGCATGCAGAAAATTTAGTGCTTTTCCATGTTGGTTTTACAAGCGAAATTAGCTAACTGCATGATTAAATAAAAATCACATTACAGTCTACCATGGAAAATGTTTATGTTTATTAAAGAGTAACCAATTTTTGGCAAAATAATTTAATTGGATAGATAAAAAACTTACTTACCAAGCAGCAGCAGAACACAAACATAAAAGACCTATTTCCTTCTTATCCTGTACGGTAAGTCTCCCCTGACCTGCAGGTCTGAGAGACTTTCCCATAATCGATCCCTTTTCCTAGACCTCTCCAGCCCTTTTCCTTCACCCCTCTTCCTTCCTCTTCAACCCTTCTGCCTGAAGAAGGAGCCACTGGGTCCAAAAGCTTGCCTAATTATAACCTTCTTTTATGTGTGTGTTCTGCCACTGCTTGGTAAGTAGAATTTCTAGCTGTTGAATTAAATTATTTTGTTAAATGACAACCAGTTACACGGTAAGCTCCAAGACAGACTCTTTCACATTTGGTTGCATGCCATCACATTTCATCAGTTCTCATTACCCTGTTACACCAGTATGATTCTGTCTGCATTTGTTAAGAGTGGATTCCTATCTGAACCACCTGCTCTGTTTGTAACTTCCAAGGAATTCACCTTCGATCTTGTTGGTACAAACATTTATGATCACTGTGGCATGCCATTCATCATTTGGTGTTCATGGTTCAAGTTGATGGTTTGTTTTGAACATTTCTCGAATGTCAACAATGTCCATTTTGTGAAGTGTAATACATACATCCCATAGAAGGTTGATCTTTGCACCTCCCAGACACTTATTTTGTGTCACCATCCTGCTGCACATGGTGTGTCACTAGTAGCTAATATTTTTCCTGCCATAATTGTTGACGCTATGCTTTCAAATGAGCCTTACAAAAGATTGAAATTGCAACCTCACACTCAAGGGGTTCCTTGTGAGAGCCGGTGGTATGTCCCTTCGAACCTAAGAATTACTGTTGTCTAGCTTGTTGAAAACTTCTTGCATTTCTTGTGCATTCATGTATGACTTTCTAATCAATAAATGTTTAAGTGAAGCCACAAGGAGACTTGCTTCACAAGTTTGAAAAATGGATCGGTATTACCAAGTAAGCTACTTCTAAAAATTACTTGGAAAGACTGAAGGGAATGAAATGGAATCTAAGGGAAGTTGATCTTCTTGTGTCCATTTTATGAGTATATGTTACTGGTGCATGAGTGTCAGGAAATATGTCATGCTTATGGTGATAGCTAGATGGGATACCCAAAAGTCAGCTCAAGATTTAATATATTACTAGAGATGCCACCATAAACATAAAAATTGTTTAAAAGGGAATTTCAAATGAAAAAGCTATAAAATTAGAAGGAGACAGGACAGCTGGCTAGTACTTGCCTTCATCTGCTAAAGTTCCATACCGTTGCCTGTAGGAACAATTGCAAGTAGAAAAAAACTATACTAAGTTTAAGAATGCATTTGTTTCTTCATCAGAATGGAAAAGGTATAGGTCTTGGAAGGTTGGAAAGAGAGATCACTCAGACTCCAGGTTGTTGGTCGATAACAACCCACCTCTGGTGAGGATGAGGGGAATCATCTGTATAATGGAAAAGTTAGAAACCATTTAATATGAATGTTAGGCTTGGAGCATACCAGAAATTACATCCACAAGTCCAATTATTTTGATAGGCCCTAGCAACAGTGCTTAGCAAGGTATTCACTTTTACTTTGTTTTGAATATTTGGGAACTGTAATTTCATGCCTGATGTCTGCTGCCATCTTGTTACAAACTTTAACACTGGAAAATTGAAATCCATTTATTTCATGTAAAACCAACAATTTTGTAGTAGGTTGTTCTATTTTCTTCTGCTTGCAGCTAATTATTAGAAAAGTGTTATAATTCATTATTTATTGCTATTGCAATTTGAAAAGTTAATGAGGCCTTTCAGCTTCAGCTTTACTTCTAACGCCCACCACCACTTAACCTTTACATAGATCTTTTTAGACAGTTTTCAATAGTCGATATATGTTTAAAAAAACTGCTGACACTGAATTGCATTAGGATTTTATTAGTACTGCTGGTTTTGGCCGTAAACCATCATCTAGTATGAAAATCACTTATAACATTTAATATGTCTCAAATATTGAAACACAAAACATTGAATATTTTAATCTACACGAAACACATATTTTATGTGGATTAAAATATTCAATGCTTTGTGTTTTGATATTCATGACAACTGAAATGTTTTAAGTGATTTTTGTAGCAGATGACAGCGTACGTCCAAAATTGGTAGTACTAATAAAATCCAGTTAATGTAATTAAGTGTCATTAGCTTTTTGAAATTTAACATTTACAGTTAATGGTGTAAGCTATTTTCAGAATAAATTAATCTTAATTAAGTGCACAAATATGTATATTCTTATGAATTTTCTCTCTATTACAGGACCCAAAAACAACTGACTGGCTTTGGGAAAAGAGGGAATGTAGAAAGCAGAAAGAGATATTCCTAGCCTCTAGAGAATACAATTCAAATAAAAGTGAAGAGCACCTACGACAATATGTGGAGAGCTTAAAAAGGGTATCCAAAATTTTCTTCTACAGTTTGTGCATTATTTTTCCATCTGCATTATTGTATTTTCTATTCAACATGTTTATAAAATGAAAAAAAAAATAATGATTTAACTCTTTTTACTTCATAACAAAACTTAATTTTAGTATGAGCTGGTTAACTTCCTTCTCAAAACCATTGGCCATAGCACTGAGGTGATTCTCACGTGTTTAACAGTAGTATCATTTAATTTAATCTAATTTTTTATTCATTTGTTTTTGTGTAATTCTGGAGAGATACAGCACAGAACTTACTACAGTTTGCCCAATGGTGCCAGTTTCACATCATGGCATGAACTCCACGGTGTGCTGAAAGCTCTGAGGGCCCATCCCAAACCATTATCACCTGAGTCAACACCCACAGTTTGCAGAAGTCAGTCGCAGCCATTACAAAGCTCGCACATATATCTTGATGGCATCCCAGATTTAATCAAGAGGGTCAACGTTAGGTGATGTGCCATGTAGGCTTACACAAACACTGTCCTGTCTATGGAGTGTTTCAAAGTGCCTAAGGCACAGGATGGCAGAGGGTACTGATCACCTGTATTGTGCTGCAGGGGAACATAGATTGCAGATGACTAGCTAGTAATGTTCTGTAAAGTTTACTAATGAGAGACAACTGGAGACATACAAAGCATCAGTTTCATCCCATATACACATGCTTCACCATCAGTGTGAGTGGTGCAGGTAGTATTACCTCATGTGATTTTTGACAGACTTATACAGTGCCATCAGTACATACTTGTGCTACAGCTCATGTTTAGGAGATCTTTCTCTATCCTGATAACAAGTGATAGTAGTGTTCTTATCCCAGTGCTAAACTCAGTGACCTGTGACATCATGCAGTGAGCAGATTTATTTTTCTGTATCCAATTGCACAGGTGGGGCTCTGAATGGTATTACTATCCATCAGTTGTTGTTGTGGTGGTGGTGGTGGTGGTGTTCAGAATTAATTTGGCAAGTGGCGTGCTTCGCTGTGGCCCATCTAACTAGTATCGTAGTTTACATTAGTTATGAGCGAGTCCTGTCATAAAAACATTGTTGATTGTGACAGTTGACTGTGGTGGCAGTGATTTTCCTTGAACCGAAGTACTCGAAGAGTGTTAAAAAGCCCCGTACCTGCATGACCTTGGATATGGTGTGTCCAGCATGTGTCCATGGTCAGAAGTCCTTATATTGCACATCTCAACCATCCTGTGCTCAGTAGTTACACTGACAAGGTAACAAGGTCTGATGACATTCTGGTCATGTGACATGATGAACAGTTCCGTTTGTTGTGACACCAGCAACACACTCTCCCACACTGTAGTTGTCTCTTTCAGTTGCCATGAGTGTGTTACGTTACTGTTTTAATGATATACAGCTTCACATTTAAGTCATTTGCACATTGCACAGAAATAGTAAGATGGATGTTAATTTTCTGAGAAAGTTAACATACATGAGAAAGATTCCATAGATTCCACTCTCCATAATAATTAAGACTGATTTTACAAGCAATTGGTTACAGGTTTTAGAGTTGTTCAGGGGGAAAAAGGTGTCATTTGGTTTGTAATTCCTTTGGATCAGTATATGCCATATTTTTGTGTGAACGTTAATTTTTGCAGCTACATTTTTATATGCTTACAAATGGTGATATATATACTTGATCTTATCTTAACTGTGATGTTCCAGGTTACAGATGAAAATGCAGATGAAACTTCCTACCAACTTATGACATCTGTTGCAGTGCCTGTTTATGATCGGAGGGAAAATGCAGTAAGTTTCTTACTAAAGCAGCTTATAAAAAATTTCTGTTAAAACTGAATTGTCAGTGTGTTTAAGAAAGCATTACAATACTTATAATGAAGGCAGTAACATTTGTAATTTATCCTTGCCCAGGTTTTAGGTTAGATATTTTTCATGTGATTCAATATCCCTTGAAACCGTGTCCATTCTGTTTGAAGTATGTCTTTACTGAGTGATATTTGTAGTCAATGGATTACTGAGGTACTCAGTTCCAAACATACCTTTAATATAATCATTTTAAAAGAATTTTTTGTGTTTTTATTTCACAATTTAGTAATGACTACAAGCTGTCATTTGATTCTCCTGTCTACAGAACCTCACGGAATGGACCCTCATAAATGAGGCGATATGGGTACAAAAAATCCGAGAGGTAGCAAAAAGTCTGAATTAACTTATTACTTTTTTGTAGAAGTTCATGAGTGTGGCTACTTGTAGGTTAGTCAGGTAAATCAGCATAGCATTAGAAAACTGAATCTGTTAATGACATGTTGAGGTATAAAAACAGTTGTTCAGAGTAGGCCATTTCAAGTAGTATCTCTGTTGCTAATAGAGAGATTTCATTTCTCATAATTAAGGCAAATTATTGTAGAAATAGGAATCAAATATGTGTTACACTTGATGAATTTTTATCGTTATGTTTACTGTTAAGGTTCAGAACTGCTTTTCATTATCTGCAGGGCATTAACTATTGCTGTAACCGGCAGTTTTCATATTTTCATAATATCTTCTGAAAAATCATTTAACCATTTATTTAGACTACTACACACAACTGTTCATGCTTTTTAACTATTTCTGTCCTGCCATGATCCTGATTTAATAACCTGGCAAATTGGAAATTATTTCATTTATCAAAGGACTACAAACACTGCTTTAAATACCAGACTGTAAGATGTAATTATATTGCAAATGATTGTCTGGAATTAATTATGTACAAGGAAAACAGTAAGCCCTGGCAGTTTCCTTTCAGTGTTCCGGTGACTTACTTTTTAGATTAAATTTCATCAGTAAGTATTATTCAGTGGCATGAGGAAAGACAACCATGTAGAAAAAGCATTGAGTATCTGATGTACACAAATAAGGTGTTCAGTATAACTGCTCAGGTTACACTCTTTACGCCAGAGCTCACATATGCAAAGTGCGTCCATTCAAGTTACGATCTCTCTCTCTCTCTCTCTCTCTCTCTCTCTCTCTCTGTCTGTCTGTCTCTCTCACTCACTCCTACACACACACACACACACACACACACACACACACACACACACACACACACAGGCGGGCCCAGTCTCTTATAAAGACTCAAAGTTCTAAAACTGAGCTATAATCTTCACCCCCTTGTTTATTTCCTATGTGCTGCTCAGAGCTTCTTCTATAAGATGAATGATTGTTTTTCCTTCTATCATTGTTTATATACCACCCAGGATTTTTCATTAGGTTATTAAAACTTGATGTTCATATCACTTGACAGGTGCTCTTCATCATATGTAATACTATTTAAATCCATCTCATAATTACCAGTAAGTGCCATAAAAATTGAAATCTTATCATTTAAGAATAATCATACAGATAATTAGTACTAGCTAATTTGCTTAGTCTTTCTACCCTGCATGGGTATTCAATAGAATTTTGAGGTTGGAATGCTATATTATATTGCATAAAGTGTCTATTTTCTGTGTTTGTAGGCTAGCAACTAATATTCTGTGCAGTTGTGGTACTTTATAGAAATACATAGGACTCCCTGATATATTTATAATGACTGTAGTGTGTTAGAATTTTAGTGCCAGCCCCAGTCTGTATATTAGAATTTTGACAGTAATATCATCATTGCAGAAATTATAAAGCCAGTGTAACTAGCTGTAAAGTGAGCACATATGGTATCAACAATGCTTACATTTTCTTAGCATGTTATCTCCTTTATTATTAGACTGTAGTTAGGGGTCAGTATTTCTAGAATAACGTGTTGGAGGATGTAGACCAAGAACATAGCTCTTATACAGATACTTAATGTAATAGGAGTATTCTACAGAACATATTTATTGGGGAAAGAGTCATAATTTTTCAGTTTCTCTTTTATTGTATTAAGGAAAATTTTTATGCTTTTCCAGGAAAGAAAAATTTGTTTATCTAAATTTTATAATTAGATACATTCAGAAATAAAGATAGTATCATAATAAAGCTGGCAAAGTGGAGCCGATATTGTGGAGGGGTGTTTTAAATAGCACTGCCAGAAGTGGACAACAAAATTATTAAGGAAATAACACATAGCAACAAAATAGAGGAAAATACTGTGCTAGTTAGGATTACCTTTTTTTGATGGAGTAAAACAGCTACTAAGTAAATCTTTTTCTTTTGATTGAAACTGTTATCTGTAGTATATATGTTTGGAATGCACACAGATGTGCTCATGTTGTCATTTAGTGTGGGAACCTGTAATGATGATCACACTGTGGCATTTGTAATTGAATCCGAATGTAAGATATTCCAAATAATGGCCAGATGAGATGTACATCTTATCTTCAGCAGTTTGTGACACTTGATTAGATTAGAGAAATGTTTAAGGTGGTGTTGACTTTTCAAATTTAGCTGTTTAGTGGTACCCATCAAATGCCTTTAACCTGTAATTTTGTTTATGTCTGAAATTTTAAAGGTATGAATTTAGAAGTGGATTTAACTTTACATATTTTAAAGTTATGACAGAATAGCCATTAATGAAAACGTGATGGTTTACACACATACATACTAAGAAGATAGTCCGTGGCCTAATAATCTTGTAGATCGAAATGTGTAACACAAAAAAGAGATTCACTTGGCAGCTGTAGCTTTGTTTTCCAGTATGATGTCCAGGAATTACTATTAGCTTTGATGTGTCATAACTAGCTTTATTTGTCATTGACGAAGATACAAAAACAGACCTGTTTGCGAAGAGAAATAAGTATTTCAGGTCAAAGCTTAAGAGAACTGCAGCAGGTCTGATTCAGTGGTGAAGGTGGACAAAACTAAGTATCATTGAGCTCTTTGCAGAGAACAATTTATGAGGAAGAAAGTCGGCTGCAGTTCTGAAGAAAGAATATAACATTCTATCTCAGCAAATGTACATACAGTAAAAAAAGACATGATTGGTGAAATAAAGCAGAAAAATATTCAGTAAGAATGCTGTGTTGGAGATCAGTGTAATGAAGAGACTTATTAAGACGAAGAAGGCAACAGGAATGAGTGTTTATATATAGATTTCAATAAGTAAAGAGGTGAACAAGAAAGATTAGTGTATGTAAACAAAGCTCAAGAACGGTACAGATGAGAATCTGATTTCTTCTGATGGTGTTGGTATGGATACCTCATGAAAACTTAGGATTTTGAACAATATACAAATAATATTTTAATTTTGCTGGTTATAGCCACACACACATCACATTACTTAATGCCAAACAATGGAAAAGGTAGGAACAAACTGCCTATTGGCTTCTGTCTCGGGTTCTTCGGCCGACGTTCATCTAATGATTTTTCTGACGGTAGTGAGTTCTGTCCTGGGATGGCAATGGAGGGTGAAGCTTTGAAAATGCCAGCCACCCGTGCTGGCGAAACGTCAGAAAAATCATTAGATGACCGTCGGCTGAAGAACCCGAGACAGAAGCCAATTGGCAGTTTGTCAACAAGTGGCCACGAAAGCCTTAACAATTTTGTAATGTAGGAGCAGACAGATTGCTACTTACGATAAAGAAGACATGTCAAATTGCAGACAGGCACAATTAAGACACACACATACAGACACACAGACACACACACACACACACACACACACACACACACACACACACACACTTCATGTATACATGAGTGCCAACTCCAACATCTTGGGACGGAATGCATCACATGGGATGCAAGCAGCAATCTGGAGAGGGTGGGGAAGGCAAAGGGGAAGGAATAGTAGTGTGTGAATGGTGAGAGAGCTTAACTCTGTCTGGTGGAGTGCACAGGGACTAGACTGCCAACAGGTGCAGGATCAGGACGTTGTGGGGCAGGAAGGTGAGGAAAAACGGAGAAGAGAGGGGAAAGAATGGTGGATGTGTTGACAGAGGGCTGCAAGTAAACAGGGAGGGAGATGAGAATGGGGAGGTTCCAGTAATTATCCTGGCCTCAACCTTCATTAACATACTGTCCCCACACCCTCCATCCAACAGTTTCCAGCCCCTCTGTCCTGATATCTCCTCATCTTCCACCCTGTTTATTTGCAGCTCTCTGCCAATGCATCTGTCCATCTCTCCCCACTCCTCTCCTTTTTTTCCCACCTCCTTGCCTCACAACCTCCTAATGCTGTGCCTGTTGCAGCTCTAGTCCCTGTTCATTTCACCAAACAGCATTCATCTCTCTGCCCACCTGTACACTACTATTCCTTCGCCTTCCCTCTCACCATTCCCTTCCAATTACTGCTTGCATGTGATCTTGCATTCTGTCCTGAGATGCTGGAATTGGCAGTTGTGTGTGTGTGTGTGTGTGTGTGTGTGTGTGTGTGTGTGTGTGTGTGGGCGCGCGTGCGCTTGTTTTTTACAGGTGAAGGCCGTGGCTGGGTATCTTTTAATTGTACCTGTCTGCTACTTGACCTTGACACATCTTCTTTATGGTAAGTTGCAATCTGTCTTTGCCTACATTACTTAATGTTATTTAAATTGCTATAAGTAAAAGCAAAATTCTATTTGAAGCTACTGGTGTGCGAAAACCATTGAAAATAAAGGGGTGGTAGCACAAGTATTTTTCTGTCCTTTTACAGTGGTTTGCAAAACAATGTATCTACCACCCAGTTTAGTTGGTCCTCCAATGATTTTTGCACAGCCCATATTAATGTGGATTGTAATTGGATTCAGAATAAATTGCATTGTAAAATATAAATTTGGGTGTCAGTCCAGTAACACATCCTTCCACTATCCAGGTACCAGTTTCTTCTAAACTGCAGTTGTAAGATTACATAAGAAATTATTTAAATTAATATATCTAGTACCCATCTCTTCACCCTTCTTGGTGCTTCCTTTCACTTATCTTCTCACGTCTTCTCTAGTTTTTACAAATGTTTCATTATTTTGGAGATTATTGATCTGTCTGTTTTCACTCTGTGTTCAGTTTTCATCAGAACCTTGTATTATTTTCAAGTTTGCATTTCTGTTTACTCATTTTATCCTTAAGATTCACAAAACCAATTAAGTTTCGACAATGGTACCCATTTCAACAATCCCTTTCTGAACATACAATCACTTTCTGAGCATACTACTTTATTACCACTTTCAAGCAATGTAGTCACTTTGTACAGTTCTTCAATTAATAATAGTCCTTTTTTTGTGGCTCTGCACTTTTTATCCGTACACTTCTCTTCCTACCTTTTCTGTTTAATTGTTAACAGTCAGGGAATGAGGCTCTCACTTCAAATGCTGAGGTAGATAGTGCATTTTCTGCAGAGGGTGGTCATTTTTGTTGATATGGAGTTTTGAATTATTGTTACTTATGTTGAAATATGGTGCACTTAATTTGTTCATTTGCTTATTGTGTAATTTTCTATCTCGATTTCTTTTCGGATGAGTGAGTGTACTCACAGTTGATTATAAGTTATAATGAAAATCTTCTGTTTTCTGTAGACAAAGATAGCAGATCTACTGGGAGTTGCTGGAACTGACGTGCCAATTCAGGAAATAAAAGACCTCATGTTGCCTCACTTGGTGAGTTAGCTCGACAGAATTACTGTTTCAGTGTGCATATTAGAGTGCCACTCAAACATCTTGTCAGTGTGTTGATCACTTATTTACTAGTAGGTTCGCTCTGGGATTTAGATTCAAATATAAAGGTACCTAGAATAAATAATACGAAAGAAGGAAAGTTGCTACTCACGATATAGCGGAGGTGCTGAGCCACAATAGGCACAATAAAAGATTCACACAATCATAGCTTTCGACCATTAAGGCCTTTGTCAGCAGTAGACACACACACACGCACACACACACGCACAGACACACAAGCGCAACTTGCACACACATCTGCAGTCTCAGAGAGCTGAAACTACACTTTTAGCTCTCTGAGACTGCAGATGTTTGTGCAAGTTGCACTTGTGTGTGTGTGTGTGTGTGTGTGTGTGTGTGTGTGTCTACTGCTGACAAAGGCCTTGATGGCCGAAAGCTATGATTGTGTGAATCTTTTTATTGTGCCTATCGTGACTCAGCACCTCTGCTATATGGTGAGTAGCACCTTCCTTCTCTCGTATTGTTACATTCCATCCTGGATTTTCCATTGTTTGATTTTTACCTCGAATAAATGTATCACTAACACTTAAGGTGTATACTCATTGCAGTAATTATATAATTAATTGTAACAAGTTATATAAAAATAAGGTGTCATTTGTATTGAATCTATTGTGCAATATTTGGCATTTATTTCAACTACAGGTGCATGTTTTATGTTCTTGGTTTCTAATATTTCTACTCCTTTCTGTTGGCTAAGTCACCTCAGCAAATATATTCTAATCTAGCTGAGTACCCGACATTGCCCAGGTTTGTGTTTATTTCGATTCAATCTCCTCCTCCTCCCCTTTCTGTCCATCTCCTCTGCCCCATTCCCTTTCCACTTCCTTCCCCCATTCCTCTCTGTCTATCTCCTCATCTTTTCATTCTGTGTCCATCTCCTCTTGCTCCTCCCCTCCTTTCTAACTTCTCCTCTCACATTTCTCTGTCAATATCCCCCTCCTCGTCTCTCTCTCTCTCTCTCTCTCTCTCTCTCTCTCTCTCTCTCTCTCTCTCTCTCTCTCTCTGTGATGACAATCTTCTACAGTCTGAACTTCAACATTTTAGGCTCATGTTGAGGTAAATTGGTTACAATAAGGAAGATATTGCAGATGTTTTCATATTGCACTGGGAAAGGATGCTTTATGGCTCAGAGCAAGAGGCCAAGCCAGCAGCAGTTGTTCTGAGATATTTGGCGATGATCAGAAAATTGCACACATTTTCCAGAGAAACAGAACACAGTCCCAGTTTTACTAATCAGTAGTATTACTCCTGAAGACAATGATGGAGATAGTTGTCTGACATTCAAAGAATTTTTCTTGATGCAGTATGGCTTTAATATTAAGAAGATTTCATTCAGCATGTTGTTATCTCTCTACCCCCCTCTCTTAGCAATTTATTACGGAATTGTTCATTTGTGCTTCATAAATGTTTTTCACAATTCATTTTTATAATACACTCAACCATGTTGTATATAATTTACACTTTTCTAATGTGTATTACCTTCGTTTTGTCTATTTCAGTTGGGAGTAAATGCATATGCTTTCATGGTAACCAACAATGGCCACATACTTACGCATCCAGATCACCGTCCAGCAGTAAGTCTTTTACTTATTGTGGTAAATTAATATTCATACTAAGTGTTTGTCAAACTGCACAAGCGATATTTTAATGTAGGTGTTATGTAACTTTATAGTGTTTCAGCAATTATTTCAAGTGAGAAAATGCAGCAAATAAATAATGCCACAAGAAGAAATGTTCACCTTAATAAAAAGTACTTTTATATTTGTGCATTTACCTAACAGTTGTTTAAATCCTTAAACTATGTACCATATTTACTTGACTGTAAGACGATCCTCTATTTTGAAAAGGATTTTTGAGAAATTTTCATTTTAACGAATTGTGGCTAATCAAAATTATAAATTATATTACTGATCTAAAGTATCTTAATAGTTGCCAAAAAATTAACACAATCTATTGTAAACTATCCATAGCATTTGGTATGTGCCACTTTTTGAATCCTTTCATTATAGATTCTCTTGGGGTTCTGCTCCAGGCACTTCTTTAACTTTTCTCCTGGACAAAGGATGTGGTCTCCTTGAAGAAGCCACTCATAGAAGATGTATTCACAGCTACATCCATTACTTGAATTATGACGTTATGCACAGAGGAGGTGGGTGGCAGGGAGGGGTAGCACATTAGAGTTGGGGAAGGATATTAGTGCTGCCTTTGGGAACATGGAAGGAAATGATGGGGACAGGATAGTGGAACTGCTAGGTGCAGCATCATAAGGCTGTACTATAGTGGGGAGGGGGAGGGGGGAGGGTGGTTGTTGTTATGAAACCAGTCATCATACAGTGACTACTTAACTAACTCTGATTTTAATTTGTTTGATTGTCCTCCACATTATGTCTCTTAGTTTTACTACTGGAAAGTGCAAGTCATTTACTCTGCTACAAGATCACCAGGAAAGTTATTTGTAACTTAATATGGCACTTCAATAAGCATTCTAATAAACTTTTGAGTTCATTACTACAATATTAAGTTTCAGTACTGAGAATGCACCCCAGAAACCTATCCCTGGTAATGTGACATAGGTTAGTCAGTGATTAGACATTTAACATTAATCTTGTATCAATTATTCAAACAATGATTCAAGCCCTTTGCAAGTATATTTATTACTTTGTATGAAGGTGATGAGACACTATTGCGAGTGCAGTGTAGAGTCATCAGAAGTTCTTTTAATCCTCTATATATCGGTGGCTTTCACATGTTTTGCACCTTTATTGCACAGTTCACCAGCGTGTCTTTCTAATGAAAATATCTTGTAAAGCACCATGGAGCTCAGCATGTCTTCTTGTAATATAGGCACACAGAAATGTTCATCTGAGGCTTTGCTCCAAATGAATATCTCCAGAACCACACTTCTACCATAATCCATAGCAGCATTCAATTACATATCACCATGAGTCTTCATAGACTAGCAGTTTACACAAAAACTGTTTCTGCATGACAGTCACAACTTGACTGTGGTGTTGGTAGACTTGAGTTACTCAACTGTTCGGCAGGCTCTATTCTACTCAACTCACTCATTGCATCTGATTTCGCGTGTAGTCACTCCTGTTCTTTACCTTTTACTTTGGTGCCCATATGCTTACCTAATGTGGGGCGGCGGGTGGAATTATAATTGCATATATAAAAATGTAGAATGTAATGTAGAAAAGATGCATTTCCCGGCTGATTAGCAACATATGTGGGGCGGCGGGTGCAATATTCATTATTAAAATGTTCCTATTATTTATTTAATACTGTTGTTTGCCGTTCTCAACACTGGCTTTCTAACTACAATATTGGCAACCAGAAAGTGATTAGCAAAACGTGAAGCCTGTAATTAGAATTCCTAGTGCCCAGTTCATCTGAGAAATACATTTATAGCTACAGCTTATAGCTCTGAGGAATTAGGAGATTGTCTGGGATTCATAATCAAAAACGATTCTCTCTAAAATGTTCACTATATTCTGAAAGTCACAGACCAAAAAGAATCCACACAATCAAACTAACAGAGCAGTTCAGAGTCTAATGCACTGATGCAACTATAACTGTTCAAATTAAATATTTACGTGAATGCTCGCCATAATTTGATGATAATGTTTATCAAACGCCACACTAAATAATGGTAGAATATCTGTCCCGCGACGGCATGTGAAAATACGACATACGCAAACTGAAGATAGATCATTAAAGTCATCGCAGAATTAACACTTCACTCGAAAATGATTTCATGGTCACACGTATCCCGAGTAACTTATTACGGCATCCGAGGCTGTTTATAGCAATGATACCGACGCAACGTGACTCCCGGCACAGGTGGTGCGCTAATCAGCGTCTGGAGAGAACTGGGGCCTTTTTCTCTCGAGCAGCGTTCTTGTATATAAAGCTGCAGTGCGGACGGCTAAGGGAACGCCTGATCAAATCCGCTCTCCTGACTAGCTGCTGCGCTAGTAATGCACCACTTTAAGTTATTGAATAAATCATTGCTTCCTTTGCTGATGGCCGATGAAGCTCTCAATTTAAATGTGCAATCAGCACACAGGTAGGTAATCATAATAAAAGTCTGACGTGGCTAAGTCAAATATTTTGGGCGAGAGAATTAATTTAAGTACACTACACGTAGTAGACGAGCTCTGAACTTGCCCTTTGGAGATACGCTATCGCTATAGTTTTATAGTTATTCAGTTGAAACTTCTCACATCTTTATGATTATAGCGGATCTCCCTTCTACTTATATTTAAACATCCTAGCTTTATTTATTCACCTACTTAATCTATCTTGCTTCCTTAATTTTTAAGACAAAAACCAGAAAATCATGAATTTCAACTAAAATTTTAATTTGTGAGATCCAGAATACTGTTTCTACTAAATTATTATGAAAAAGGAATCTAAATATAAATTTTTAAGTTTCTAGCTCTTTTCTGTTGCGCCAATGATTTTTACAGAAAAACGTCCAAATTTCGAAAATGATTAAAGTTATTGAACTGATATTCAACACATATTGATTTAGTATTACTCCTGACATGCTAGAAACGTTTCAGGTTATTTACTTGATTTTTAAAGTATTGCGCAACATTTATGATGTCAGAGCTAGTTACAGCGGACTGGCTGGCACACAATGGAAAGACTGATGTGAATTTCATACGGCGTGAGTAGGCTGCTTCCCTACACTAGCACAATGGGACTTCCCACTTAGCTTTCCTTCCCTAACATTATATTGTTAGTACTGTCAATAAGTCCTATATATGGACTAGTGAAATTACAATAATGGTTTTAAAAGTACAAAAACATGATTAATTTCCAATAATAACACAGAATTATTTTACAGATGTCATTGAGATGAATAAAAAAAAAGTTTGTTGCGTGTAAAGAACATGAGACACATGTGATAGTGTTACAAATAGCTCCCTTACATATCAAACAATGGAAAATCCAGGATGGATTGTAGCAATATTATGAGAAGAAAAGTTGCCACTCACCGTATAGAGGATGCGCTGAGTCACAGTTAGGCACAACAAAAAGACTGTCACACTTAAAACTTTCGGCCAATGGCCTTTGTCAACAATAGACACACATACGTGCACACGCAGACGCACGCGCACTTACGCACACACACACACGCACACGCACACACACACACACACACCCCCCCAGGGGGTCCACAACTCTTTTGTGGACACGTGCGTAGCGAGCACGGGACCCCGAGCTAATGTGGCCCTCCTTCCTTTCCGGGCTGCATACCTTCCCTTCCCTTTCCGCATCCCTCCCCGTCCCCCATCTTCGCCCCCCCCCCTCACCTCTGGCTATTTCCTTCCCTTTCTCCCCCTCTGGGAGTATGGTTTGTGCCTACGTCCGGAGACGGACGCTCGAAACTTTTCCAACTTACTTGCTTTCTACACTTACAAGTCCTCGTCCTTCCTCTGTCCTTCTCTTTTCCTTCCCTCTTCTCCTTGCCCTTTTCTCCGCTGCGGCGTTTGAGACCCCCTCTTCTTTCCTTTCCCTTTCTCTTTTTTCCTCCCTGTGCGTGTCTGAAGGCCGACCCACGCACTTCCATGCGTAGCCGGTGACGGGGTAACGCGTAATTCCCCGCCCCGGGTCGACAGGTAGGACACGTACGTACCCCCTGGTAACGGCCAGGCCCAGGGAGGGGTGATTACCCGAGCTGATACCTTCCGAAAGTGCCGATTGGTCCCTCCGTCCGTTTGCGGGAGGTGTGACCTGAGGTGTGAACAATCACCTAAGGCGGGTGTGCCCTCGGTGAGGGCCCCCACAAGGGAGGAGCGCGCCATCGGAGACGCCGGTAATCATGGGGGATTCTTCCGCAATGGTTTCCTCACCTTCCACTATGTCTGCTCACAAACGTAAGTTCACTGAGTCTCAGCCACAGACGGTTCTTCCATCGTTACCACAGTTCCTTGTTGTTTCTCGGTCTGACGAAGGTCACGACTTTTCCACGGTCAACCCTTTCCTTATTCAGAAAGGTGTCGACGCAATTGCGGGTCCCGTAAAGTCTTGTTCCAGATTACGGAATGGTACCCTGTTGTTAGAAACACACAGTGCCCTCCAGGCTCAAAAATTGCTGCGTACTTCTCTGCTCCACACCTTCCCTGTCCGGGTGGAACCGCACCGTACCTTAAATTCCTCGCGTGGAGTCGTTTATACACGCTCCCTCGATGGATTGTCTGACGAAGAAATTCAGCACTACCTGTCTGACCAGGGCGTCACCGCTGTTCATCGGGTTATGAAAAGGGTTGACTCGAACATCATTCCGACCCGCACTGTCTTCTTGACATTTGACAAAGTTCAACTCCCATCAAAAATCAAAGCAGGCTATGAGATAATTTCCGTTCGCCCTTATGTCCCAAACCCTACGCGTTGCTATCGATGTCAGCGGTTCAATCACACCAGCCAGTCCTGTTCCAATCCGGCCAAATGTGTTACGTGTGGCAAGGATGCCCATGAGGGTGCTTGTCCACCTCCATCCCCTCACTGCATCAACTGTTTGGGTGACCACGCTGCTTCCTCTCGCGATTGCCCCGTTTTTAAGGACGAAAAGCTGATCCAGGAAATAAGAGTGAAGGAAAAGGTGTCGACCTTTGCTGCTCGAAAGTTACTCGCCAGTCGACAGCCCACCGTGCCTCAGAAAGGAAAATACAGCGCTGTCCTTGCTTCTCCTCGGTCAACAAAGGAGGCGGCCACGCAGACTTGCGACCTCACATTTAGTACCACGGTCGTCAGATCGGCCAGCGCAAAGATCGCCCGTTCAACCTCACCTCTTTCGCCTGCCCACTCTATGGCTCACCCTTCGTCGGGTTCTGCTAAATCTCGAGCCCAAAAGTCAGACGCCCAGTCTTCAAAAAAAGAGCATTCTCGTGAAGAGTTTTTACGTACTACAACTTCACAACCATCGGTTCCTCCTTCATCTAAACATACCTCCAAGAAGGCTACGAAGAAACACAGTTCCTCTCCTTCTCCGCCAAGGCGTGTCCCATCTACAGCACCACCTGGCGGAAATCGCCCTCGGCCATCTTCTGTGTCGCCGAGGCGCACTGTTGGTGGCCGGTCAACTGGCCGATCGTTGGTGGCAGGAGCTGCTCCTGGCCAACCTATGGATCAGGATCTTCTGCCTTCGACTGAATGCCATTCCATGCTGTCGGTCGCAAGCTCTGAGCAGTCGTTGAGTTGACAGCACCCTTGGTCACGTTCCTCCCTTTTCTGTTCACCCAATGTCCATTATCCACTGGAATATCCGCGGCATTCGCGCCAATCGGGAGGAATTGTCGATCCTCTTACGATCCTACTCGCCGGTCATCTTCTGTCTTCAGGAAACAAAGCTGCGTCCCCATGACCGCTTTGTTCTCCCTCATTTTCAGTCTGTCCGATATGACCTCCCCTCTGTTGAAGGCACTCCAGCCCATGGAGGACTCATGATTCTGCTCCATGATACTCTCCATTATCACCCAATCCCCTTAAACACTTCCTTCCAAGCTGTCGCCGTCCGTCTTTCCCTTTCTGGATACACGTTCTCTCTTTGTACGGTATACATTCCATCGTCTACACCAATGGCACGAGCTGATCTCCTTCATCTTCTTGATCAGCTTCCAACCCCCTATTTGTTGGTTGGGGACTTCAATGCCCACCACCCGCTTTGGGGATCTCCACATCCTTGTCCACGTGGCTCACTATTGCTAGACGTCTTCCACCAAGCGGATCTAGTCTGCCTCAACACTGGGGTCCCCACATTTTTATCTGCCTCCACGGCAAATTTATCCCATTTGGACCTTGCGGTTGGTACTGTTCCGCTAGCTCGGCGCTTCGAATGGTTCGCCATTGATGATACACACTCGAGTGACCACTTTCCATGTGTTCTTCGACTGCAGCCTCAACTGCCATATATGCGCTCGCGACGCTGGAAGTTTGCCCAAGCCGATTGGACACTTTTTTCGTCTCTAGCGACATTCGATGACCGTCGCTTTCCCAGCGTCGACGATGAGGTCACACATTTTACCGATGTTATTCTCACAGCTGCGGAACGTTCAATACCACGCACCTCCGAATTGCCCCGGCGCCCTCCAGTACCTTGGTGGAACGAGGCATGCCGTGACGCAATACGTGAGCGGCGACGTGCTCTTCGCATTTTCCGTCACCATCCAACTTTGGCCAACTGTATCCGATATAAGCAGCTCCGTGCGCGATGCCGTCGCGTCATCCGCGATAGCAAGAAGGCAAGCTGGAAATTCTTTATTAGCTCATTTAACACCTTCACTCCCTCCTCGGAAGTTTGGAGTCGGCTTCGACGGTTCTCAGGCGCGCCTAGTTTCTCCCCGGTCTCTGGGCTCACTGTCGCGCATGATACCTTAGTGGACCCCGTCGCAATTTCTAACTCATTGGGTCAGCACTTTGCTGAGATTTCGAGCTCTTCAAATTACCCGCCAGCGTTTCTCCCGAAGAAACGTGCAGCGGAAGTGCAACATCTTGCTTTCTCCTCTCAAAATCGCGAAAGCTACAATACTGTTTTCTCCATGCGCGAACTCCAACATGCACTCTCTTCTTCTTGCTCCTCCGCCCCAGGACCGGATGGTATCCATGTCCAAATGTTGCTGCATTTATCAACCCATAGCCTGCGTTACCTCCTTCGCCTTTATAATCGAATTTGGACCGACAGTATCTTTCCCAGGCGATGGCGGGAAGCTATTGTCGTTCCCGTTCCGAAACCTGGAAAGGACAAACATCTCCCCTCTAGCTATCGCCCCATTTCTCTCACGAGTAGTGTCTGTAAGGTTTTGGAGCGTATGGTGAATTACCGTTTAGCTTGGTGGCTGGAGTCCCGCAGTCTTTTAACACCAGCCCAATGCGGATTCCGAAAGCATCGTTCTGCTGTTAACCATCTTGTTGCTCTCTCCACTTATATCATGAACAATTTTCTCCGGAAACGCCAAACGGTAGCAATATTTTTTGATCTGGAGAGAGCGTACGATACCTGTTGGAGGACAGGCATCCTCCGCACACTGTTCTCTTGGGGCTTTAGAGGCCGGCTGCCCCTTTTTCTTCGCGAATTTATGGCAGAGCGCACATTTAGGGTGCGGGTGAACACTACTCTCTCCCGTACTTTCTCCCAAGAAAACGGGGTACCCCAGGGCTCCGTGCTGAGTGTTGTACTGTTTGCCATCGCCATAAATCCAATTATGGATTGTCTCCTTCCTGATGTCTCGGGCTCCCTCTTTGTGGACGATTTTGCGATCTACTACAGCTCTCAACGGACCAGCCTTCTTGAAAGACGTCTTCAAGGATGTCTCGATCGCCTCCACTCGTGGAGCATCGAAACCGGCTTCCGTTTCTCACCCAGTAAGACCGTTTGTGTTAATTTTTGGCGACGTAAGGAGTTTCTTCCGCCCTCCTTACATCTAGGTCCTGTCAACCTTCCGTTTTCCGACGTCGCAAAATTCTTGGGTCTTATGTTTGACAGAAAACTGTGCTGGTCCTCCCACGTTTCCTATCTTTCGGCTCGCTGTCTGCGTTCCCTTAACACCCTCCGTGTCCTGAATGGTACCTCTTGGGGAGCGGACCGAGTGGTCCTTCTCCGCCTCTATCGCGCCTTAGTGCGCTCGAAATTGGATTATGGAAGCATAGTCTACTCCTCTGCTCGGCCGTCTATTCTTCGGCGTCTCGACTCTATCCACCACCGTGGATTACGTTTAGTGTCTGGAGCTTTTTACACCAGCCCTGTGGAAAGCCTTTATGCTGAGACTGCTGAACCTCCGCTGTCCAATCGGCGGGCAGTCCTTCTGAGTCGTTATGCTAGCCATCTGTCTTCCATGCCTGCTAATCCAGCCCATAACCTTTTTTTCGACGCCTCCTTTGATGTCTGGTATGCAGGCCGCTCCTCCTCCCTACTACCCCCGGGAGTCCGCTTCCGTCAACTGATCCATTCTCTTTCCTTCCGCTTTCCTAAAACCTTCTTGACAACTTGGGGTACAGCACCGCCTTGGCTCCGTCCCCGGATCGACTTGCTCAGAGACCTATGTCAATTTCCCAAGGATGGTACCCCTACACTTGTTTACCGTCGGGCATTTGCTGCTCTATATGCACAAATGACGGAAGCCACATTTATTTACACCGATGGCTCGAAAACATCGTTAGGTGTAGGGAGTGCCTATATTGTTGGCGACACCCAAAATCACTTTCGGCTTCCCGACCAGTGTTCGGTTTATACTGCGGAGCTTTACGCTATTCTCCAGGCTGTCCACTACATCCGCCGCCATCAGCGGATACAGTACGTAATCTGCTCAGATTCTCTCAGCTCTCTCCTAAGTCTCCAAGCTCTTTACCCTGTGCACCCTCTGGTCCACCGGATTCAGGACTGTCTGCGCTTGCTCCACCTGGGGGGCGTCTCAGTGGCGTTCCTCTGGCTCCCGGGACACGCTGGTATCTGTGGAAATGAGGCGGCCGATATAGCGGCCAAGGCTGCAGTCTCTCTTCCTCGGCCAGCTCTTCAGTCTCTTCCGTTTACCGATCTACGGAGCGGTTTATGTCGCCAAGTTACTCATTTATGGCATGCGCATTGGTCAACACTTCCCCACAATAAATTGCGGGAAGTGAAAGCCCTTCCTTGCGCTTGGACCTCTTCCTCCCGAACGCGTCGTCGGGAGGAGGTAATTTTAGCTCGACTCCGGATAGGGCACTGTCTTTTTAGTCATCGACATCTTTTAAGCGGTGATCCTCCCCCACTCTGTCCCCACTGCTCTCAGCTGTGGACGGTCAGACACCTTTTAATTGAATGCCCCTATTTTAATCCGTTACGCTCCCGTCTACAGCTATCGCCTGATCTATCGTCGATTTTAGCAGATGACACGCGCTCAGCTGACCGCGTTCTACAGTTTATTAGTGACAGTGAAATGACGTCAGTCATTTGAAGCTTTTTTTTGGGGACAACCAACCCCTTTCTATAGTGGACTTTTAAGCATTCCTTCTGCCTTTAGTTTCTCAAATTTTCTGACTTTGTTTCCATTGCTGCTGATTTTAAATTTCGTTTTTATTTCCTGTTTTCTACGTCACGGGCTGGGCGCTAATGACCATAGACGTTTTGCGCCCTAAAACCACAAAAAAAAAAAAAAAAAAAAAAAAAAAAAAACACACACACACACACACACACACACACACACACACACACACACACACACACACGACTGCAGTCGCGTGTGGGATGCGGGAGTTGCGTTCGCATGTGCACTGTGGTTTCAGTTGCCTGAGACTGCAGTCGTGTGTGTGTGTGTGTGTGTGTGTGTGTGTGTGTGTGTGTGTGTGTCTATTGTTGACAAAAGGCCATTGGCTGAAAGCTTTGACTGTGAAAATCTTTTTGTTATGCCTATCTGTAACTCGGCTTCTCTGCTCTATGGTGAGTGGCAACTTTCCTTCTCATAATACTGTTATGTTCCCTTACATATCAAATATTTAGTATCATTCCATTACCCCAGTATTGGGATTAGTTACCTCCAGCATCTTGACTGTACCACTGTATAACACTGTGTCTTTCTCCCTCTCAGCCATTCAACTGTGGAACAATCTACCATGTTCTGCATCTGACCCAAAACCACTCTGCATTCAAGAGAGGAGAGTAAAGTTTTATCGGTTATCATCATCATATCTCAGCTATTTTCCTTCTGTTAAACAGGGAACCAATATGTCTGTCATAATGAAAACCATCCCTTTTTATTTCTGTTTTCTTCCTTTCATCTCCTCTGCTAATCTTTATTTCTCTCTCTACTTCTGATCAGTAAATTTCGTCTTCACATGGATTCTTGCTATACAGCTGCCACACATTATTGTTAGGTGCCATTATTCACATTTGACAAGAATGAAATGAGCATGTTACTTAACACAGCAGTAATAAGAATGATAATTTAAAAAAAATCTGTGCATTGATTACCAATTATTATTATTATTTCTATTTTTCTCAGACCTTAGGTCTGGTTAAAAATGGAAAGTGACGCGGACCTTCATCAAGCGTGACTTCCTTTTAACTGTACGGTATATGTTACATTGTATTTAGGAACTTTCGGGTTATTGAACACGTATCAATAATTACAGATTTCTGTAGTTGTTTATATAAGTTTGGATGTAGCTGTATTGTGTTGATGTACTGGTGGATATTGTGTGGTGTGACTCCTGTAGTTGATAGTATAATTGGTATAATGTCAACTTTATCCTGATGCCACATGTCCTTGACTTCCTCAGCCAGTTGGATGTATTTTTCAATTTTTTCTCCTGTTTTCTTCTGTACAGGTTTGTTATGAGGTGTTGTTTTATCTGTTATAATGGTTCTGTTCCAGTATAATTTGTATTCATCATTCTCCAGTACATTTTGTGGTGCATACTTGTATGTGGGAACGTGTTGTTTTATTAGTTTATGTTTTATGGCAAGTTGTTGATGTATTATTTTTGCTACATTGTCATGTCTTCTGGGGTATTCTGTATTTGCTAGTATTGTACATCCACTTGTGATGTGATCTACTGTTTCTATTTGTTGTTTGCAAAGTCTGCATTTATCTTTTATGGTATTGGGATCTTTAATAATATGCTTGCTGTAATATCTGGTGTTTATTGTTTGATCCTGTATTGCAATCATGAATCCTTCCGTCTCACTGTATATATTGCCTTTTCTTAGCCACGTGTTGGATTCATCTTGATCGATGTGTGGCTGTGTTAGATGATACGGGTGCTTGCCATGTAGTGTTTTCTTTTTCCAATTTACTTTCTTCGTATCTGTTGATGTTATGTGATCTAAAGGGTTGTAGAAGTGGTTATGAAATTGTAGTGGTGTAGCCGATGTAGTCTGTATTTGTGGCATTGTGAACGTGTAAGTGTATTGAGTGCTTCTAGGTCTGTGTTACTCCATTTCACTACTCCAAATGAGTAGGTCAATATTGGTATAGCATAAGTATTTATAGCTTTTGTCTTGTTTCTTGCTGTCAATTCAGTTTTCAGTATTTTTGTTAGTCTTTGTCTGTATTTTTCTTTTAGTTCTTCTTTAATATTTGTATTATCTATTCCTATTTTTTGTCTGTATCCTAGATATTTATAGGCATCTGGTTTTTCCATCGCTTCTATGGAGTCACTGTGGTTATTCAATATGTAATCTTCTTGTTTAGTGTGTTTTCCCTTGACTATGCTATTTTTCTTACATTTGTCTGTTCCAAAATCCATATTTATATCATTGCTGAATACTTCTGTTATCTTTAGTAATTGGTTGAGTTGTTGATTGGTTGAGTTGTTGATTGGTTGCTGCCAGTAGTTTTAGATCATCCATGTATAGCAAATGTGTGATTTTGTGTGGGTATGTTCCAGTAATATTATATCCATAATTTGTATTATTTAGCAAGTTGGATAGTGGGTTCAGAGTAAGACAGAACCAGAAAGGACTTAATGAGTCTCCTTGGTATATTCCACGCTTAATCTGTATTGGCTGTGATGTGATATTATCTGAATTTGTTTGGATATTAAGTATGGTTTTCCAGTTTTTCATTACTATGTTTAGGAACTGTATCAATTTAGAATCTACTTTGTATATTTCCAATATCTGTAGTAACCATGAGTGGGGTACACTGTCAAAAGCTTTTTGGTAATCAATGTATGCGTAGTGCAGCGACCTTTGTTTAATTTTAGCTATGTCACCTCTGTATCTATTATCAGTTGCTCTTCACATCCTCATGCTCCTTTGCAGCAGCCTTTTTGTTCTTCATTTATAATTTTGTTCTGTGTTGTACGTGTCATCATTTATGTGTAATGACTGAAGTTAATATTTTGTATATTGTTGGTAGGCACGTTATGGGGTGATATTTAGCTGGGTTTGTTGTGTCTGCTTGATCTTTAGTTTCAGATAGCTTATTCCATGTGTAAGTGTATCAGGGAATGTGTATGGGTCTCCAATGTAACTGTTAAATAATTTATATTTAAAAACAAAGATGATGTGACTTACCATACGAAAGCGCTGGCAGGTCGATAGAAACACAAACAAACACATACATACACACAAAATTCTAGCTTTCGCGACCAATGGTTGCTTCGTCAGGAAAGAGGGAAGGAGAGGGAGAGACGAAAGGATGTGGGTTTTAAGGGAGAGGGTAAGGAGTCATTCCAATCCCGGGAGCGGAAAGACTTACCTTATGGGGAAAAAAGGACAGGTGTACACTCGCACACACACACACGTATCTATCCGCACATACACAGACACAAGCAGACATTTGTAAAGGCAAAGAGTTTGGGCAGAGATGTCAGTCGAAGCGGAAGACTTTTGGTTTGACTCTTTTGGTTTGTGTTGAATGTTTGGTTTTGTTTCCTTCTATTTTCACTTTTTCTGTATCTTCTAAGTCGTTTGGCCAATGCTTGTAATTTCTGCTTCTTTTCATCTAATTGCTCTATTGCTTCTTGTTGTGAGATTTTACCTAACCTTTTTCGTAATTGTCTGATATTTCATTTCTTATAAATTGTGTTAGCTGTCCGATGTCTTTTCTCAGTTTTTCTATTCTGATCTGTAGCCTGTGTTGCCATGCTGGTTTTGTGGGTTTCTTCCGTTTGTTGGTTGGTTCTGATCTCTGCCTAGTGTGTATATTTAGTGTAGTGAGTGCTCCTACATAAACCAGTAGTTGTAACTCTTCCATAGTTGTATTTTCATTTATTTTGTTGTGTATGATTGTGTTGATGGTTTTTATTGTTGTTTCGACTTGTGGGTTATTTGGTGGTCTATGCAAGAATGGTCTAATGTCTGTATTTGTGTCTTTGTATTCTGTATATGTCAGCTGAAATTTCTCTTCTATATCTAACATGTGTGTCTCTTTGTGTTCTATTTGTGCTTGTTCTGGTGGCTGTCTTAAGATTTCGTTTTCCTCTGATTGTTTAATTGACGCATTTTGTTCTTTGTTTGTCTTCTCTGTGATGTTTGAGTCCATTACTGTATTTTCTTCTTCTTCTAATTGCACATAATTTTGTTCCAGTATTTGTTGTACTTGTTGTTTGATAATTCTGACTGGGGTATCCTGTTATTTTTTATTATTACACGGATCTGATCAGCTAGTCGTTGTGCTGTTAAAAATTTGAATTCCGGGTATCTGGTAATAAATGTTGTGTATACTTGTGATCTGTATCCAGTTGTGTTGGTTCCTAGGTTTGTTGCTTGGTAATAACAGAACATGAGGTGTCGATTAACTTCATCTGACCATCTCATCCTCTGTCTTTGTTTTCCTTCTAGGGTGGTTGCAGGAAGCATATCCTGCAAAACACCTCTATTTGGATTTAAATCATTTTCCAGTTGGCTAGCAGTGTCGTTACCATTGTGTGCGGGCATAGGTTTCAAACGTCGTCCCAGACCATGATGGCGCTTGTCCCAGGCTTCTTTAGTTCTGTCCTGAACCAAGTTATCACACTAAAAGGGGGGTTAGCCCTATTAGTGGTTTGTTCTTTTCGTCGCCTTTTACGACTGGCAGAACATACCGGAGGCCTATTCTTTTCCCGGGCCTCCAATTATTATTATTATTATTATTATTATTATTATTATTATTATTATCATCATCATCATTATCATTATTATTGTTATTATTATCATTATTGTAAATTGCTCATGTGCTACACATATTTGACTCACTAAGTATGTCTGCGTAGATATTAGAGAGGGGCAGAAGGCCACAATGCTACCAGCTGAAATAAA
This sequence comes from Schistocerca piceifrons, assembly GCF_021461385.2. Taxonomy (NCBI): domain Eukaryota; kingdom Metazoa; phylum Arthropoda; class Insecta; order Orthoptera; family Acrididae; genus Schistocerca; species Schistocerca piceifrons. Next base: position 677,600,167 of record NC_060142.1, on the reverse strand, counting down.
TACATAAATACACAATTTTGTTGACAACTTTGAAAATCAGCTGAGCTCTGGAGCAATAGCAGTCTTACTACTGTCAGTTTTTTGTTTTTATTTACACGTCAAGTTCCATAGGACCAACTGAGGAGCAAATCTCCAAGGTCAAAGGTCAGTACTTGAAATTACAAGATAAAAGTAATAACAGATAAAAAATAAAATGTTTATGAACCCAAAAAAATTCAAACCATAAGTTTAAGTAAATGCAGTCAACAATATAACTTAAGAATCAGTTTAATTTTTCAAGGATCTCCTCAACAGAATAGAAGTGACTCATGAGGAAGCTCTTCAGTTTTGATTTGCAAGTGCATGGATTACTGCTAAGATTTTTAAATTCTTGTGGTAGGTTATTGAAAATGGATGCAGCAGTATACTGCATACTTTTCTTCAAAAGAGTTAAGGAAGTCCAATCCAAATGCAGGTTGGATTTCTACACTGAGTATTAACTGAATGAAAGCTGCTTATTATTGGGAATAAGCTGATATTATTAACAAGAAATGACAGTAAAGAACATATACATTGAGAAGCCAATATGAAAATACCCCAGACTAGTGAACAGGGGTCGACGTGAAGTTTGTGAACTTATACCACATATTGCCCAAACCACCTATTTCTGAGCCAAAAATATCCTTTTAGAATGGGAAGAGTTACCCACAAATATAACACCATATGACATAAGCGAATGAAAGTAAGCAAAGTAGACTAATTTTCATGTCAAATGATCAGTTATTTCAGATACCGCTTGAATAGTAAAAATGGCAGCATTAAGTGTTTGAACAAGATACTGAACGTGGGCTTTCCATGACAGTTTACTATCTATCTGAACACCTAGAAATTTGAACTGTTCAGTTTCACTAATCATATGCCCATTCTGTGAAATTAAAATGTCAGGTTTCGTTGAATTATGCTGTTAGAAACAGTAAAAACTTTGTCTTACTGTGATTTAGCATTGGTTTATTTTCTACAAGCCATGAACTTAGATCATGAACTACAATGCTTGAAGCCGAAACAATGTTGCACACAACATCCTGAGCAAACAGAAATATTTTAAAGTTACCCGTAACACTAGAGGGCGTATCATTTATATAAATAAAGAACAGGAGTGGTCCCAACACTGAACCCATGGCCCGCCCCCCCCCCCCCCCCCATTTGCCCATATGCCACTCAGACCCCACCACATCACATCCGTCGTACAACACTGTGAATAACAACCTTTTGCTGTCTGTTGTTAAAGTAAGTGGTGAACCACTTTAACCTTTTGCTGTCTGTTGTTAAAGTAAGTGGTGAACCACTTGTGAGCTACTCCTCGTATTGCCGCAGCTCATGGTCTTGCGGTGCGCTCTTGATTCCCGACAGGGTCAGGGATTTTCACCTGCCTTGAGATGACTGGGTGTTTGTGTTGTCCTCATCATTTCAGCATCATTCATGAATGTGGCATGTTTGGGACTGAGCAAAAGTTGGGAATTTGTACAGGTGCTGATAACCATGCAGTTGAGTGTCCCACAAACCAAACATCATCATCATCATCACCATCATCATCATCATCATCATCATCATCATCATCATACTCCCCAGATTCCTTAATGGTCCAACTTCTGAAGCAATATTTTGTGATCATCACAATCAAATGCCTTAGTTAAATCAAAAAAATTGCCTAGTGTTTGAAACGTTTTGATTAACCCATCCAGTACCTCACTGAGAAAAGAGAATATAGCATTTTCAGTTGTTAAATGACTTACAAAGCCAAACTGTACGTTTTATAGGAAATTGTGTGATATAAAATGCTCAATTATCCTTACATACTCAGCCTTTTCAATTACTTTAGCAAACACTAATGGTGCAGAAATAGGTTTGAAATTGTCTATATTATCCCTTTCTTCCTTTTTATAAAGTGGCCGTATTACTGAGTACTTTAATCATCCAGGAAACTGACCATTCCTAAAGAAAAAATTACAAATATGGCTAAGTACAGGGGTAACATGTGCAGCACAGTACTTTAATATTCTGCTAGGCACTCCATACTATCCAAGAGAGTCCTTAGTCTTCAGTGATTTAATTATTGAGTCAATATCCCCCTTACCTGTATCACAGAGGAGTATTTCAGACATCAATCTCGTAAACGCATTTGCCAAGAGAGTTATATGATTCCCTGTAGAAACTAAAGTTTTATTTAATTGACCAGCAGTGCACAGAAAATGATTGTTAAATGCTGTTCTTCTATCTGATTTATCAGTAACCGAAGTATTTTTACTATGAACTGAATTTATATCGTCGACCTTGTGTTGCTGACCACACACTTCCTTCACAACTGACCATATGGTATCCTGTGAATTAGCTATTCTATTTGTGCACCACATACTCTTTGCCTTGTTAATAACATTTTTAAGCACCTTACAATACTGTTTGTAATGTGCAACTGTAGCTTGATTGTGACCACAGTGAAACTCCACCTTTACACTTTTTGAGGGACTTCAAAAAAATTGTATAAAATGTGGTAAAATGTAAAATGTGGGAAATAATGTCTTAAGCTGTAAAAGTTTCATATAGGATACCCCCTTGCATTTTGGCACTTTATGTATGATATATGTACATAACAGGCATCAAAAGACTTGTCAGGGACTTTTTTAATTATCTAATAAAGGTTTATTATCTAATAAAAATGGCTGATGCAGCTGGAATTATTAACTATCTGTGAAGTAGAAACATTTCACTTAATTACAAACATCATAATTGATGTTACTGGAAAGCCTGCAGCTGTGATACATTATTTAAATAATGAAATACTGCACTAGTAACATATTTTTTCATGCTTAATGATGTGTTTTGAGAATTTTTTCTGCTTGACAGGTGCAAATATGTACACAAGTATTTTGTGTGGTGTTTGAATGTGTTATTCTGCCTCTCATGCACTATAGTTGTCTTTTTGAGGTTATCAGGTACTGTGCCTCCTTAGTTATGTACAAACCCACGCACACACAAACTATCACTCACACTGTTTGTGTAACATCACAAAAAATAATACGAAAATACTGCACCTGACAACAAGAATAAGTTTCAAAACATGTTTTTGCTCAGGATGAAAAAAATTCATATCTGGCTTTGTGTTTAAACTAAAAACATTTGAGCATTGCAAAGTGAATGGCAGTGTCAACTAGTGCTACGAGAGGCCAAATGCCGAAACACTAAATGTGGTTCAACAAAGGTGTCACGATTATCACAATAATCACAAAACTGCATTTGCGCAGTAGAGAGTTTCGAAATGGTTGTGAATGGTCATGAATGAACCTAGTTACTCCCTTCAGCCATCATGCCAAGTAATGCTCGGCAGCAGTGGGAGATACGGCACAAATTGTTCTAACTTTAACATGTTTACTGGTTCAAATCCCTGGTGTCAAGACACTTAAGCACATAATATTTGCAAACACTACTGGATGGACAAATATTTTAATGCAAAATCAGGTGCAAATTAACATTGTAGACATAGTAAATTTGACGGGAATAATAAAAAATGTCGTAAACGGTGGGAAAACATTAATTCTGGGAACGTAAAAGCAGAGATATACTGTACTTTTAACATTTTGATATAATTCTCGCTTTGTTCTGCATGATATCCTTATCCCACTAGTCTGCCACCCAGGCTGCCTTTTACTACTATTACCCCATTTAGAACATTCTAATGGAAAGCAGCTCTCAAAGAGCATGAGAAATGTGTTAACAAAAGCATTATATTTGTTGTCTATGTTATCGTTCCTTGACAAGTTTTAAAAAACTCTCTACTGCCATTGGATTAAATTTTCTATGTAGTTTTGTTATTATATGTGACATTTGTTTGAGTACAAAAGCCTTTTAATCTTAAAATTTGTGCATCATGTTCTGAAAGGCCATTCACCCTTTTGCTAACAGAATGCCCATCTAGTAATGAAGAATGAATAAAAATATTGTCTATGGCTGTGCTACTATTCCCCTGCACCGTAGTTGAAAATTAGGAGATCTACCTACATCATTTTTCTTGCACAACAATACAAAATTTATATTGAAGTCACCACATATAACGAATTTCTGGAACTTCCGATAAAGCGAATCAAGAAACCTCTGTAGCTCGAGCAGAAATGCTCTGTAGTCAGAGTTAGGGGACCTATAAACAACAACAATTAGAAGTTTAGTTTCACTGAATTCGACTGCCCCTGCACAACATTAAAATATCTGTTCAGTGCCATCCGTGATATGTTTAGGGACTCAAACAGAATTTTGTTTGTTACATACATGGGTACTCTCTGCCACCCCACAAGGTACTTCTTGAAAAACAGCCAGCTAATCTGTATCCTGGTAAAGGATGCCTCTGAATTGTCAAATTATTTAAATGGTGATCTGATACACCAATAATTTCAGAATCAACATCTGTAAGCAGTTCACTAACCTTATCTCTAATACCTCTTGTACAGGGTGTACATAAAGTTGGGGAACACTTTCAATTATTTATTGCACGAGAACCAAACATTCTACAGATATCATACACATGTCATTTTAAAGAGAAACCATTAAAGTTTTTTTTTTTTTCTTTTTTCCTCCATGTATACTGCCACCGCATAGTTTGGTAATTTGCTGATAGTCAGTGCTAGTTGCAAACATGGCGTGTTCAGGTGCAGAGCGAGCTTTCTGTGTGTTGGAGTTTGACAAAAGCAAGTGTACTACAGCTGTTCAGTGGATGTTTAGAACCAAGTACGGTAAGAAGTCACCAACAAGGAAGGCCATTTCCCACTGGCACTACAAATTCATTACAACGGGTTGCTTGCACTCGGCAAACAGAAGCAGACATCCCAGTGAGAATGCTGGAACTGGTATGGCAAGAATTCGATTACTGTATTGATGTCTGCGGGGTCGCTCATGGTTCACATATTAAATGTTTCTCTTTAAAATGCAAAATGTAGTACATCTGTACAATGTTTAGTTCTTGTGCAACTATTAGTTGAAGGTGTTCCCTGACTTTATGTACACCCTGTATTTTGATGGAATGTACTAATTCCTTCTCTACTTGAAAACATGATGTCCACTGAAGGTGATTCCTTAGTTAGAGGGGTTTCTTCAAGCAGGTATACCTATCAGATGACCTCAATCTAAAAAAGGTGCAGCTCTAACACCAACTACTACAGGAATTTTTCCATGGGTGATCCCATCACCCACCACTACACCATCATCTGTAATCTTTGCCAGCCTCCCCTTCCCACAACTATCGAGGTGCAGGCCAAGCCTAGTGAAACCTGATCTACTGATAGACTCAACTGGCACCACTGTAATGTGACCCATGCCCTCTGCCATCAGTGCCCTCTCCAGCCCCATGTTAATGCACCTAACAGCTGCATTAAGGTGAGGCCGATCATGATGCTGAAACAGGTGCTCAAAAGGCACATTAGTGCCACCAGTTTGAACATAGTGTTTCATTTTTTGTGCTGCATTTTGAATGTTCTGTGTGAATATACATATGTTAGAGTGAATTTGTCCCATGTATAAAAGCATACTATTGTTGAGAGTATATGTCCATTTGTAACACTAGGTCAATTCTGACTACATTTGAATTCAGGCGAACAGCAGTTGAAATGTGGTAGTTATTGAAGAAGGAGAAGAAGAAGAAGAAGAAGAAGAAGAAGAACTGTGACAGGATGCATTTCATAGTTGGCAGCATGATGAAGTTTTCTGTCATTGCGCCCCACACCTCTCCCCTAGTTCTCCATAGAGGTTGGCAGAGCAGTGCCTCCGCTCTCTCTTCTATCCTTCTGTTGTCATCAGATTTAATCTGTTCATTATCTCAAATACCATACCTTCATCTACTAATGTAAAGTGATCCCTATGTTAAGTTAAAAGCTCTGAATACTGACCAGCTGCTGTGTTGTCCTCTGCCAGTGGTGTCATTAGGATGTGCAGTAGAGGGGTGTTGTGTCAACACACCACTCTCCCGGCATTTTTCAGTTTCCCAGATCTTGGAATCATTACTTCTCACTTGAGTGGGTCCACAGTTGGTATCACAGGGCCAAATGCACCTGCTCCAGTCCTCCCACCAAGAAAATTCCTTGACAATACTGGGAATACTAGGAACTGAAATCAGTCATTTACATAGCAGTCAGAAAGGCTGATCACTTAGCTGTGGGGTTGGACATATTAAGCTATTACACAATGTAGAAACATTGACTTCAGCAACCAACACTTAATCTGAATTTTTTGAATGACAAATTTGAAGAAAAACCTTGTCTTGTTGAGTAGTTGAGTAAATATGGTCTATATATTTGGAATTAATTTTTCACTCTGTAGTGGTGTGCACTCTATGAGAGAGAGAGAGAGAGAGAGGGAGGAGGGGGGGGGGGGGCATCAATCTGTAGTCCTGGTTTTATTAAAAGAACTTTTACACTATATGTGGTATAAGCTACTATTTCTGACAACAGAAAAATAACTGTGGACCTGATACTTAAATACATTCTTCAACACACAGGATATTTCATTACCATAGTAAAAGTATAGTCAGTAACATCTTGTTGTGAAAATTTAGGTTATTTGGCTGATGTTGTTGAAGGAGCTTACCTCTGTCTGGATAGCAGTTTTTTTGGAATCTCTTCACATTATCAGTTTGCAAACTGAAAGATGTACCGTTTGCAAAAAAGAAATATATTATTATAACATTAAGTATGTGTTAGTTCTTTTCTTTGCTGATGATCCCATCCTCAAGGTTAGCGAAAGTCCTATCACTATTGTGACATACGGGAGATATGCGAAGGGCTGCTGGTTTTGAGCCATTAAGCAGACTAATTCCAGATGTGATCAGATCATGTCCTCTGCCTGATGGCTTGAAGTCATTGCCTAGATCCCTGTCTGTGACTCCCAATATTCTTTTATCCAGGCCAGAATGCCTATATGCTAGGATCTCATGGCTACAGGGCATCGAACAACCCTATGTGTGATACAACAATCTGCTAGTGTCTGAAGAGTTTGCAAGAAATGTGAACGACACTTGGCCGTGGGAGAGCTGCACTCCCAGCAGTCTCAGCTGAAACATGATTGCTTCTGAATCTCAAGAGTCGTGGGCCAATACAACCAGTTCAAATGCTGATCATGTAACAGCAGGGACCTCAAGTGTTCAAGAGTCATTGATCAACACAGCCAGTTCACATGATGATTGTGTGTCAGCAGAGGTCTCAAGTGTACAGTCGGCAAAGTGTCAATATGGACACCCTGGCTGGCAACATATGAAGAGATGGCAGAGGTGGGCAGAGGCTTTGGTCTCTTGGATGTGTTACATTTGTTAGACTGACAACTTGGCAGCCGGTTCACATACTTATGTCATCACTACTTATGATGAACTTCGTTACCATTCTTGCATTCATCAACATTGTAGCTTCTTGTGTGAAATTGATCGCCAGTGTCTCAAGGCTTGTACCTTTTCTGGATGTGCCCATTGCCTGCTGGCATGCCACTTTCCCTGTTGCTTCAGCCAGTGGCGTACAAGATCTGACTTACATTTTATGATGCCTAAAACTTTGAAGGAGGTTGTCCTACTTATTACAAATATTAGAAATTCCCTCTCACTTGACCTTGATGGTTTACGTAGCTGTGAGATAAAGAAAGTTGCTAATGAAACACTACAGTCACTTTGCTACATCATCAGCTGCTCCAAGAGTACTAGCATTTTTCCTCAGCCACTGAAAATTTTCAAGGTAGTTCCATTACACGAGAAAGGGGCCAAGCATGAGGTCAATGATGACTGAGCTATACCCCCTCCTCCCAACTGTATCCAAAATAATGGAAAAACTTTTGTGTATTTGAGTAAGGACCTTTGTTGAAAGTAACTTTTTACTAACAGCATGACAGTTCAGCTTTTTTGGGCCATTCCTTGCCCATGAGGTTGCCAGATTAGTGGATATGCATATTTATTGAGAATATCTGAAATTGAGGACTATACTATATTACATCCAACGATACATTTATCTTTATCAAAAACTTATTCCTTGAGATTGTACATAATATACAGTAGTATCACTTAATATGAAAGATGTCCTGAAATTTTAATTGTCACAGTGATGATATGCAACAGTGACATGTTTCATCATGCAACTGCTTTATGACCATTATGTTGATACTGCATGTATCTGATTGGTTTACAATGTACTCTAGGAAGATGGCTGCAGCTGCAGAACCAACAGTGTGAAGAATCTCCATGCTGTCTACTCTTATGTCCTCTTCTTGATCACTTTCATCATTACTTTCCTGCATGCTTTTGATTATTTCTTCATCTTTTAAGTTAGGTTCATCTTGAGGTTTCCTCATTCACCCATTTAGCAACATATTCTTCATCAGTTTCTCCTTCTCCTGGAAGCTTGTGGATCATGTCAGTGTACAAAGTGTCAGCAATTGATAATTCCAAATTGATTGGCTCATCAATGTCATTCAGTGCTGGCTGCAGCTTTGCATCAGTGTACAGCCACACTTTTCTCCAGCTGTTCATTATGATAGCATTCTCCACTTTATCCCACACTTCTGGTGTTCGGAAAACATCACATAAGTTGACATCTTTCCACACCTTTAACATAACCTTGATAGTCATTTTCACATTTGTTCAGCAAGAAGGAAAGAAGTACCTGTCAATAACGACATTTAACCAGTTTCAAAATTTAATGGTTCATGAGCTGAATGAGGACTGTCACATTGGCTGCAAGAAAGAATGCTTTTATACCATAGGACCTTTGACTCACATCAGAAGGATGACCGGCAACATTGTCAGTTGTAAGGATAGCTTTCAGTGAAAGCTTTTTCTTCTTCAGCTCTTTTCAGACAACTGATACAAATGATTTGTGGATCCACTGAGAGAAGATATCTCTGACCATAAATGATTTATTCTGAACACAATACTGCACTGTTAGCATATTTCTGTTGCAGTGTTGGCAAGGGTGGGGGATAGAAAGAAAAAAAAAAGTGGATATTGTGATTTCCCAATCATTATGAGTGATAGGTAATGATTCCCATTTGCATTAAAACACACCATTAATGAAACTATTTCTGTCGTGCATACCCATAGGCTTTCTTCTCGTTCTTAGCAGCTAATCTATCTGGAAGAACATGTTGTGAAAGAGATTGATTCCATCAGTGTTGTGCAAGGTACCATCAGTTAAATGATCTTCCTCTCTCATATTCTATATCTCTTTTATAAAACTCTTTTGCATCTTTTTTGTTAGCTGAGCGACTTTTCTCGGTGACTGTCAGCTTGACATTTTGTTTTTTCCAGTTTGATAGGCAACCTTTGCTTTCTGTAAATAAGTTACTGCTGCCAAGTTGTTAGATACAATTGCTTTTTCCTTTATTATTGGGCCACTGACAGGAATTCCGTTACTTTATTGTTGTACGAACCATCTATAAAGAGCTAGGTTCAGTTCTTCATTCTCACTCTTTCACATAACCTTCCATTTTCCCATGTTGCTCTCCATTTCGATTGTGTACTGTCGAAAAACATCACCTCACTTTTTGGTGTCATAAATAGTTGCTCATCCAACATGTACTCAGCAGCTATGGCTGTTTGTGAACAACATTGGTTCTGCTTATGTCAAATTTCAAGTTTCTGCTTGAGGTGTAGCACAGTTTGTTTCCTTTCATAAGCCATGATACTGAACTGTAAAGAAAACCATAATTTCAAATGTGTGTCGCATTGTTTAACATTGTAATCGACATTATTGCAGATGGGACCAGATTAGCAAGGTTTTAGTGTACTTCAGTGGGTCTCTATTCGTTTACTGACCAGATACTACATGCATTTAATGAAAACACTGTGCTTCTGCCCTGTTTGTTGACCTTACAAAAGCATTTGATCTGTGTCAATCACACTTGCTCCTACGCACAATGAATGCTTGTAGTATAGGAGGATTCTGTAATGAATGGTTTCAGTCTTACCTATCAAACGAGAAGAGCTGGTAGAAATAACAACACATGATGTCAGTCTCATCAGGAGTCCCACAGTTCTCAATCTTAGGTCCTTTTCTTTCTCTTTACTAATGACCTCCCAGAATATCTTCCATCAGCAGTACCTATGTTATTTGCTGATGATACAAACTTCCTTCTCTTGAAACATTACTTCACAGTAGATGAGAACTGACTCAGTTGACAGCAGTGAAAGGCTGCTGTACTGGTTCAGTGGTAACAGTGTAGCCTCTTACTTAATATGGAAAAAACCCATATGATCTTCCTGTCAAAGAATCATACAACACATATAGAACCATAATTGATAGATGGGAAAGTTACTGAACTGGTGAGACTAAATTCCTGAGGCTCTGAATAAACAAGAGTCTACAATGGTATATACATAGAGATAAAGTATTGTGCAAAATGTGTAGCCTGTGCTATGCCTTTCGAGTTTTCAGTCAAATGTATGACTACCATTAAAACTGTATATGTTGCTCTAGTTAACTCAGTCATCACATGTGGAATTCCTTTCTGGAGGTCAAAACAAAGGAAAATATTATTTGTGCAAAAACATATTATCATTATGATATGATTGCCACCCCATACACCTACAAGCCAGTCTTCAAAGAATTGGGAATATTACCTGTCCCATGCATATACAACATAGGGACTATTTTATTTGTAAATAAAAATCTTCAGTAAATAATAATGTGCATGACCATCACATCCATGGTGATGGTAACATACATGTGATAGACCAGAGGCTGACTAAATGCTACAACAGTGTAAGGCACATAGGCTGCCTACTCTGTAATAAATTGCTTGCTCAGTCAAAAATAATAACAACTTCTTCTCTAAGAATGCCACCAGTATAATGCTTCAGCATTGTTTTCATTCTCTTGTGGAACTTATGGAGACACATTTGTGGCTCATGTAACTTTAATTTTGTACAAGATGCATCAATCTCAAACATGATGGTAGGTAAATAACACTTCTTGTGGCCACACACACACACACACAGAGAGAGAGAGAGAGAGAGAGAGAAATGTATGTGTATTCTGTCCCTTACAGGACTATTTAAAAACCAATGTAACAGAGGTTTATGCTCCTTCAATGACTGCTATAACTTATGTTACAAAGTCATTTTTGTGGATGAATAAATAAAGAAATAAACTCTGAATCAGACTCTTGAGTACTGTGTTTTTACTGGCAAGGTACAATAACTAATTCTATTCCTCGCTCAGTAATCTCTCACTGTTATTGGCTTATGGACAGTGTTTTTTAATCTGATGCTATTGGCTATACTTGGAATTAGCATTCGTTATTTCCAATTTAATGGTCATTGAAACCAAAGTCCTGAGTGCACGTGAGAGATAACTCTCCTATTCTTCTCCCCCTCAGTCTAAATAGAAGATACTTAATATCTTCGCTCAGCTGTAAGTACAGCATTTGTTTCTTGGAAAAGAGGATATGGAAAATATTGAATGTGTGACATCTTGGCCAAAATGCAAATTTATTTTAGTTTTGCTCATAGGTTGCAATCATCTTACTGGAGGGCTTTTCTGTCATATAATTCCACTTTAGTGACACCTTGCATGTAGATGGCACTGAAACATTGAAAAAGCGAATTAAGAAGTCTGCAAGAGCTGATGAATTACTGCACTGGACTAAATAGAGATTATTAGGAACAGCTCTTTTTCTTTACACAGTCTCTTTACACACAATGACATTTATTTACTTAGCCCTTTCATCATATGTAGTAGAATACATAAGATGACACTGGATTTAACTCTATACTCTTTTACAAAGACCAGTGATCAAGATTGTAGTAGGGCTACATGTTATAAAATGCAAAAGTTACAAAATGTGTGTATTAAAGTTTGTGTATTCACTTATTGAATAGAAACAGTGGCACTGTTGATATTCTCTAATAGATATTTCAGTAGGATTAATATTTAATATATATTTTATATCATTTGGGAAATTATTCGATAGTTTTATTCTCGTATAGCATATGTACCTTACACATGCTATATTACTACCATCTTTGTTGTGTAATTCTCAAAGCTGCTACAAGAATGATATTTAAACTTCATGTAATAAAACATCTCTCACATCAGTGTAGTTTAAGACTTGTGTGTGGCGTGGATCAACCAGTATCTACAACAGCATATGTTAATTTTAAACGTCTTGTCCATCACTAACAGATCCTTTAAATTGAACCTACCCTACTATTAGCATCTATGACAAGATAATTGATGAACCAAGAAATTGTATGTAAAAACTTGATCTTTCGTGTATGGTGCAATATTTCCATTCATTGAATGACAATAATAAGTGGCTTTACAGTGCAAAACAAAATTTAAAGGTTGAATGGCCACTATGCAATATTACTTTATGGAATACATACAATACTCTTCACAGAGACTTCATATTTCTCTGTAACCAGCAAAATTTTACATCTAAATCTGTACTCTGCAACCGGGCAACTACTGTGAAGCGCATGGCGTAGGATATGTCCCATGTGCTACATTTTAGGCTTTACTCGCAGACCAAAAGGCTTCCTAAATGCAGCTGTGCATACTGTAATTAGTCTAATCTTGCCCGGATGCTCCCTACATATATACAGGTTGTGTATTCTAGATATTTTACAAAAGTTCAAGTTCTCAAAACTTGTAAGGAGGCTTTTGTGGTATATTAAACTTGTCAACAAGTACCATTTGTTGCAGAGTGGGAAACTGGCCACACAGTACATTTAAAATTAATACTTTGTATCCAGTAGGAACTGTTCCAAAAGTTAAAGCACTTGTCTTTCTGGAATAAAACTTGTTATAAGCTCTATCTCTCTCTATCTATGGTGAAAACCCGTACCCACCATCAAAGTTAATTATTAGTAGTGTCCTGCACAGTAGATCAGTAAGTTATAAATACATAAATAAATACATACATAAATAAATAAATACATAAACAATCATATCAGAGAGCAATGCAACGGCCTTGGTGCAGTTTTCATGGATTCAAATAAATTTATCAGTGATAAACATATAGGACAAGACATGCTGCATCTAAACAGGCTAGGATCGGCAACATTCAGCAATATGTATTGTGATATTTGTAAGATCATACTTAGTAAGTGAAACTAGTATCCACAAATGGCGGTGTAAAAATTGGTAACAATGGTGAAACAAAATTACACAAATAGCGTTTCAAAACAGATGCCATTAGGAATATTAAAAAAAATAACAATATGTTAATAATGAACTTGAACATAAGTGGCTTGAGTTCAAACTATACAAATGGCAGAGAAAGAAAACTTAACGACTTGCAAATCATTTTGCCAGAAATACCAAATATCAGGGTTGTATGCTTGAGTGAACACTGACTTACAAAGGATAGTATCAAAATCTTAAATAACGTTGATAATTTTTATGTTTCCAGCAGCTTTTGTATGAGTAATTTAACACGAGGAAGATCATGCATACTTATGGAGAGATCAATGGAATATAGAGCAAGATTCAATTTCGATTCCTTGAATGAAGAAAGTATATTTGAAAGCTGCTGTGTAGAGTTAGGGTAAAATATTGTAATTGTAACTGTGTATAGAATTCCAGGTGCAGAAATGACGAAACATTTTTGTAGTAATTCCAGTGTCTGTTGAAAAAACTTCAAAACGAAACCAAGAAAGAGTCATAATAACTGCTGATTTCAACATAGATCTCACCAGTGAACCCAACAACTCAAAAAAACTCATTGATATGATTCAAATATCAGATTTCAGTGCAAATTTTGCTGATTTTACTCAAGTAAATGAAATGTCTGCAACATGTGTAGATAATATTTTAACCAATTATACTTATTATGAGGCAAATAAGCATTGTTTAGATTTACGACTTTCTGATCATTGTCCTCTGTTTATGGAGTTACCAAAAACAATAGAAGCTTGCTTGAAGAAAACCTACTCCAAACTCCAGTTCAGCAAAGAAAATATGAACTTATTCCATTGTAGATTAAATAATGTGGAGTAGACTATAGATCATAGTATTTCATGCTCTGAAAATTTTGCTATTTTCTTGGAAAACTTCCTACACGTTTTTAATGAAACTTTCCCACATGTTGTACACCACGAAAAAGAGGGAAATATAGTAAAGTGGATTACTGAAAGAATAAATATCTCTAGTGAAAGAAAAAGACAGCTATGCAGGGAACTAAAACATAACAGAAGTCCTGATTTTGTTACCTATGTACAAAATTACAAAAACATTTTTAAAAAAGTTGTAAAGGCAGCCAAAGAACTGGGAAAAATAGATTTATTTTGGATAGAGAAAACAAATCAAAAGCATTATGGTCAGTGATCAAAGCTGAAACAGGTGCCACGGGTAGATAAAGGATGTAACTATTGTAAATCGTGCTCAAATTTCTGAATTATTGAATGAATTTGTTATAAATGTAAACAAATCAAACATCAATGTAGAAGATTACCCAAACAAGGTAAATTTCTTCAACAGTGAGCAATTTGAAGGTGAACTTTTCAGTACATTTACAAAAACTACTGTAAAAGATATAGAAAATGTGATACTATTGCAGAAATGTAAAACATCAGCAGGATGGGATGGGATACCAACAAAAGTGTTAAAAAAGTCTTTAAAATAATTGCACAGCCACTAACTACAATAGTTAACCAGTCCCTTCAAGAAGATTACTTTCCACACACACTGAAATATGCAGTAGTCAAGCCAATATTAAAAAAAGGCAGAAAAGAACATAAGGGAAACTATCACGCAGTCTCTCTTCTCCCATCGCTATCAAAAATATTTGAAAAGATAGTCATCATACAAATTCAAGATTTTGTAGGAAAACATAAAATAATCTCAAAAAATCAGTATGGATTTCGAAAAGGCAAAACCACAGTATCTGCTATTAATATTTTGTTGATAAAATTAGCTTGTCTCTAGACAACTAACTGCTTGCCACAGGAATTTTTGTATGATTTATCAAAGGCGTTTGATAGTGTGAATCACTTTTTGCTACTGTGTAAACTGGAAAATTATGGTATTAGAATGGTTTAAGTCCTATCTAACCAACCAAAGACAGAGTGTGGTTCTATCATCAGAGAGAGGAACTTATACTTCAAAATGGAAAACCATTTCACATGGAGTATTGCAAAGGTTCTGTTTTAGGTCCTGTTCTGTTTCTGTTTTACATAAATGATTCTGCCACTTAATATTGAGTGTCACTCAGTTTTATTTGCAGATGACACATCTGTAAGCATTGAAAGTAACAGTACTGACCAAATTCCACAACCTGTATTAAATACATTAGAAAAATTAGATACCTGGTTTGATTTAAACGGGTAAAAATTAAACTTGGAAAAATACTCAGTTAACGCCGTTTAAAACAAAATAAGCAAAATTAAGTGACGTTCTGGCCAGTCACAGAAACCAGGATTTGGAGGAAGCTAACTGTGATAAATTCCTAGGAATGCAACTGGATAAAAATCTATCATGGTTATCACATACGCAAATAAATTAAATAGCTTAGCATTTGCAATGAGGATATTGTACAGTGCTACCAGTATGTGGATAAATAGTATATCACAGCTACTTTGACCAGTAATAAGTTATGGAATTGTATTCTGGGAAACTCAAACCGCGTGTGTCGAATATTGAAACTTCAGAAAATCATCATTAGAAATATCCACAATGTAGGGCAAAGAAAATCATGTTACCCACTCCTAAAAAATCTAAGTATATTAAGTGTTCCCTCACTATACATATACGAGCTGATTATCTTTTTGCACTGTAACCCTGATTTATTAATCGCAAATCATTTTTCAATATGGTTACATTACCAGAAATCAAAATAATTATATGCTGCCCACCCATTGTTTAAAACTTTATGCTCGAACTCCACATTACATGGGTATGAAAATTTATTACAAAATGAAAGGAAGAGAATTGCTCAGCATAAATTTAGAAACACTGAAAAAAAACCTTATATGAGAAACTAGTGCAGAATTGTTTCTATTCAGCAGAAGAATTCCTAAATAACAACCTGAAAATTTGAGCAAGAGAGAGCAAGTACTTAGAACTGTTAATTTTTAAAAGTTTGTTACTTTTGAAGAAAAATTATTAATTGCTTAGTTAATTATTCAGTTCTGTATATTATATTACTGATATTATAAGGATAATTGTAAACCAGTTTTTGTGTTTTGACAGGTCTGTGTACATTAAGTTGGTGTCTTGTAATTGTATGTTACAAGACAATAAACTTTTATTCTATTCTCTTTCTTTCTCCCTCCCCCTCTCCCCACCTGTGTGTGTGTGTGTGTGTGTGTGTGTGTGGTGAGAGAGAGAGAGAGAGAGAGAGAGAGAGAGAGAGAGAGAGAGAGAGAGAGAGAGAGAGAGAGAGAGGGGGGGGGGGAGGAGATTGATTAACAATTATGTGTGTGTATTAAAGTGTTCACAATTTACTAACCAGCATATAATAAGTATAACAAAACACAGAAATATGAATTAAAGGTATTTCAGTGCAGGCATCTTTGTCTTATGTTTAAGTGTAAACTCTCACAGTACAATAATAAGCAGTGTTATCTTGTAATCAGTTCCAGGGCATCCTGAAACCAAACTACAATAGTGTTGACATGACAGAAGTTGAACTTGAGAATACTGACCGAGAGGCACGTGATTTCAGTCCAAAAATGCTGAAGGTTAGTAATAATGGATAAGATACTCCATTTCCTCAATCATTCATCATTTCTATAATACGGTACATATAATAAGGGAAAGGCAACCACTCATCTATAGCAGACTGATTTGTGGTGCATAGATACATGTAGCAGAGAAGAGTGTTCACAACATTTGACTGATTACAGTGCTCCCAGAACAAATCCTCTACCTTGTTGCCAACACCTTCATGCTACTGTTTGTAACCTCCCTGTCAACATTCAAAACTCTGCTCACTTCCTTCATTGCCTTTCCACATTTCCCCTTTCATTGCCATCAGACTCCTTGTTGGTCACTGTTGTGTGACATTTTCATACATCAACATCCTCCCATCCCCACTACCTTTCCCAGTGTCATCCATGATACCCGTACCAGAGCCTTTATTGACAGATAATATCCTATCCTCGTCCTCCATAAACAGATCTCACATGCCATCTGCTCCTTAACACCAGTAAATCTATTAATGAGCCACTGACCAACACTCCTCTGTTCACCCACAATCACCCTGGCCTTGAGAAGCTCAATCACATCCTTCATCAGGGCTTCACCTACCTCTCTTCTTGCCCTGAGATGAGGGGTATCCTATCCAAAATACTGCTTACATAATCTTAGTAGTGTTGTGATGCCCACCCAACATATAGAATATCTTTGTCCATCCCTATTAGAGTCCTACTCCCCATCCTGGACCCTGTGGGTCATTCCCTTGTGGACAATCAAGGTGCAAGACTTTCTGATACACCCAACCACAACCACTACCACAGTCCAGTCAAAGCCATTTCCTACCCTATAGAAGGCAGGGCCATGTGTGGAAGTGGCGATGTTATGTATCAGCTATTATGCAGGTACTGTACGGAATTCTATGTGGGCACAACAGGTAAGCAACAGTCTACTCATTTGAATGGCCACTGCCGAACTGTGGCCAACTGCAAATGTGATCATCCAGTTGCTGAATATATGCCGCGCACCACAACTCAAATGACTTTAACAGCTGCTTCACTATGTGTGCCATTTAGATACTCCCTTCCAGCACAACATGAGTTTCTCTGAACTACGCAGGTGGGAATTTTCTTTCCAGCATATCCTGTGTCGTCACAGCCCCAGGCATAAACCTCCGCTAACCTATCTCCCACTTCCAGACGTTACCTTTTCACTTTTCTCTTCTTTCATTGTCCACACCACTCCTTCCCTATCCAAATCAGGTACTATCTTATCACACTGCACTTCTTCTTCCACCTAACATAGCAGGCATTCTCTCTCTCTCTCTCTCTCTCTCTCTCTCTCTCTCTCTCTCTCTCTCTCTCTCTCTCTCTCTCTTATCCCCTCCCTCCCTCCAACCCTCTCGCCTTGAACCCTTCAGTCCCCCTCCCTGTCTTCCTCTCCATGTTCAATTTCCTCCCCCCTCCTTCTCCCTGTCCTGTACTTCATATATCTGTTAAATGCTCTATCCTCTCAGCATTCCTTTTGTTTTGTTTTGCAGCCGCTGGGTCCTCTCTCTTTCTTGCTTCTGCCTTGCACTACCCCCTCCTTGCAGTCTGAATCCTTCCCTTTCGCCTCTCCACATCCATCAGCCCAGGTTATTGCTGTCAATAATTGATAATCAATAATCAGTGTCGCCACAGTGTGCATTTGTGTGTCTGTGTAGTTATGCGTGTGAAATTTTGTGCTTTCTACGTGAAAAGATCCAGAGCTGGAAAGCTAATGCAGACTGTTCTGTCATATATATCTATGTGCCACACATCAGTCTGCTAGAGATGAGTGGTTGCCTTTCCCTTATTTTACATTTTGTTCCACCCAGGAATTTCCATTATTGCTATGCTGTTATTGTAAAATGAGATAGTGATCTTACAGTTTAAATAGGGGAAGTAGCCACTTCGGGAACTCTGTTATAGTTTTTGTATTTCCAATTACCAATCCAGGAATAGCCTCACATAATTAGCAGAATTATACACGGTGAATCATGAGTTTTTAAAAGGAGAATAAAGCTTTTGGGAAATGAGATAAATCTAAGAAAAGAGTGGGGTAAAAATCTTCTAAGAAATCTGGCTAAAGAAAGAGGGAGATAAGAAGCAGGTATGAAGTCAAATAGTATATCTCATGTCATTTGCTATAGTATGGACAAATGATGATGTGATGCTGATCACTTCTTCAACTATTTATTAAGAATTTCTGTGAAAGTGTCAAGAATTTTGTAAATGACTGAAAATGTGTCAGTCAGTATTTTTTTCAAATAGGTATACAATTTTATATGGAAAATTAATTAAAGCAATATTGCATACTGATTAAATAAGGATGAAGGTGATACAGATGAACTAAATTATAGTGCTTGTAGATTGGTATAAGTATTCTCAATCATGCTTATTGTGCAGGAGCAGAACATATGATTGAAATGTTGAAGGGTTGACAGGCACATAAGCAGGATAAATAAACTTTGCTGAGTTTCCTTACAGTCCCTTTCTTTTGAACTAATACCACACACACACACACACACACACACACACACACACACACACACACACACACACACATGGAGGGGGGGGGGCAGAGGTAGAGATGGGGAGAGAGAGAGAGAGAGAGAGAGAGAGAGAGAGAGAGAGAGAGAGAGAGAGAGAGAGACATGTTTATGTGCCCACTGACTGCTAAACAGCCTCATCTATATAGAGTATAATTGTCGATTGGGGATGTATTCAGGGACCTTGATAGCCAAGGCAGAATTTGGCCAGCATGAAGACGTGCATTAGAAACTCTCATCATGTGTGGACGGGCATTATCTTGCTGAAATGTAAGCCCATGATGGCTTGCCATGAAGGGCAACAAAATGAGCTGTGAAATATCATTGACATACCATTGTCCTATAAGGGTCCCATGGATGACAACCAAAAGGGTCATGCTATGATGAGAAATGGCACCCCAAACAGTTACTCCTGATTGGCAGACCATGCAGTGGGCGATAGTCAGGTTGGTATCCCACTGCTTTCCGGGGGATCTCTATGCATATTTTTGGCCTGGAATCTCATTGACTGGGACAGAACTGTCTTCAGTGATGAGTCCTGTTTCTAAATGAGGCCTGATGACCAGTGATGTCTGGAAGTGCACCTGACTGATAACTAATGAAGAGTACTGAATAGAATTGGAGAGAAAAGAGCTAATGACGCGACTTGGTGGAAATGAGGCATGGTTGCTGGGTATGTTCTGGGTCATCAAGACATGGTTATTTTGGTGTTGAAAAGAAGTGTGAGGAAATAAAAATTCTAAATGGAAAACAAAATTCGACTACCCTAAGCAGGTTCAAGTGAATGTAGGTTACAACACTTACGCATTAATGAAGAGACTTTAGTAGTATAGACTAGCATGATGCTCTGTATCGAAGTAGTCTTAGTATTCATGAAGTATAACACATTTTATCAGTTGCAAGAAAGTAAGGAATGCATCCTTGTTTTATCATAGGAGAACCTTATGAGAACCCTGAAGATAAGCATACTGTTGTAGATGGAAAAAACTGCACTTAATTGGTGTTGCACAAGTAAAATTCACATATAATGTAAAAGGAAAAATATTCTAGCATGACTGCCCTATCCTGTGACTAACTCAAAGTCTGAACTGAGATTGTCAACAGCAGGGAGTAAGATAGTACAGTGGGCCATCCAGAAGAGAAATTCATGTAGTTGGCAGGCATCAAAAGTTGTGGTTGTGGTACATAACAGGAAGCATCTCAAAAGCAGGCCTCAAACTGCTTATGGAAATTGGGGCAGATAAGGATTTTGTTGGTGTGCTGATCCTCTCCAGTTAACTAGTGCAGGCTGGCAGCTGTTCCAATCATAATGTGTTGGAGTACAGGCAGTGAGTATACATAACACACAACTTCTGTGTCAGTCGCGTCGAAATATTCTGCATAAAATGGAAACAATAACTCATTGGAACACCCAGAAGCACACTGTAAACCAATCTCTCTGAGTGAACCTGAGAGGTCACAAATAATATTTTAAACAATGGAAAATCCAGGATGAAATAATGACAATATAATAATATTTTAGTTAATTATTATATAATGCTACATGTGATGCTCAGGAAGAAAAAAATTACAAAGCAATCAAGATGTTGAAACATTGATAAAGGAAATTGAAACAAAGCAAAGCAGAGCACCTCAATTTGCTCTGATATCACTCCTAGAATAAATAAAGTTCTTGCCATTTTTAGTTTTATTTTTAATCAACAGTTCCCTAGTAAATATGAAAATTACTGCAGAAATGATGTTTTCCATATTCTCATTATTCAGACAGTAACATTTGTTTCTCTGATTCTTGTGGTGTGGCTAGTCTTGCTGAGAAATCTGTGTGTTATATAAAATTTCACAATATCATGTGTTTTAAGAATTATGACCCCACTTATAATCGTTTGTTAGTACAGTGATCTATTCTGATGTAAAGTACATAATTTCTAGAATACAGAAATCTGTTCATTATTAACTAATACACAGTAATTTGGAAGCTTTCCAACAGAAAAATGTCATTAATTATACAAAAATGTGATAATGAAAACTGCTAAAACATCACTCTACAAAAGAGGCCCTGGTTAATTATTATTTTAAAAGCACATGAATTAGTGGGAGTTATAAGGCTGTGTGGGTTGATAATATTGTGTTATTAACAAAAATTTTATTGGCATAAATTCTATGAACTAAGACTAGCTTTTGAAGTATTGCTATAAATACATTCCATCATAAACTATTTACTGAGGTGATGAAAGACATGTGACAGCAATATACACATATATAGATGGCAGTAGTATCACATACACAAGATATAAAAGGGCAGCATATTGATGGAGCTGTAATTTTTACTCAGGTGATTCATGTGAAAATGTTTCTCTCACGATTACAGCTGCACAGCAGGAATTTGCAGAATTTGAACGTGGCATAGTAGTTGGAGCTAGATGCGTGGGACATTCCATTTCGAAAATTGTTAGGAAATTCCAGGCATTACCTCTTATTGAGGACAATGCAGTGGCTGAGGGCCTTCACTCAATGAAAGAGAGCAGCAGTGTTTGCACAGAGTTGTCAGTACTAACAGATAAGCAACACTGGGTGAAATAAACACAGAAATAAATGTGGGATGTATGAAAAACGTATCCAGTGGCACAGTGCAGCAAAATTTGTTGTTAATGGACTATGGCAGCAGACGACAAGCATGCCATCACCAGCAATGTCTCTCCTAGGCTTGTGGTCACATTGGTTGGATCTTAAATAACTGGAAAATTGTGACCTGGTCAAATGCGTTTCAATTTCAGTTGGTGAGAACCGATGATGGGATTTGAGTGTGGCACAGATACCAAGAAGCTGTGGACCCAAGTTCTCAACAGAGCACTGTGGTGCTTCCATAATGCTCTGAGCTGTGTTTACGTGGAATGTACTGGGCCCTCTAGTCCATCTGAACCGATCATCGACTGGAAATGGTTATGTTCAGCTCCTTGGATACCGTTCACAACCATTCAAGGACTTCATTTTCCCAAACGTACCACCGGGTCACAGTTGTTCGCAATTGGTTTGAAGAATACGCTGGACAATTCGAGCGAATGATTGCTACCCACATTGGCCGGAATGAATCCCATCGAACATTTATGGGACATCATTGAGAGGTCTTTTTGCACACAAGATCCTACACCGGCAACACTTTCGCAATTGTGAATGGCTATAGAGGCAGCGTGGCTCAGTACTCGTATTTCTGCAGGGGCTTCCAGTGACTTGTTGAGTCAATGACTTGCTGTGTTACACCAGGCAAGAGGAGGTCCCACATGATATTTGGAAGTATCCCATGACTTAAGTCACCTGTTTGTTTATAGTACCATGAAAGAAGGTGAAAGTTGATTTGTTGTTATTATTTATTGTGGAGAGTTCTTTTAGAAAGAATTAAAGATAACTCTGTACAGTATTGTTCAGTATGTAATTTTTGTGTGGCATTTTGTATTGGGAACTGTGTTTGTGATTCATTGAAGTGCGTTCTTCGGTGTTTTCATCTACTGACAGTCATCCACCAGTGTACTTATCATGAGTGTTTTAATTACTTCTAAAAATCTTTACATGAGCAATAAATTTTTAAGATAATTATAGGCCGGGACATTACAAACTCAGTTAGCCTGCTTTGTTCTTATATGTTCTTTTCTCTTAAAACTGCTGACACGTCTGCATAACTTTACTCACAGCTTTTTTGGAGGTAGTCCTTTTTGGACAATGTATTTACAATTAATGTGTCACTTATCCTGCAAAAATGAAGATGTGCAAGTACACACTTAGAAATGAAAAGAAACTGAGTGCACAACCAGGTCCATTTGCCATCACCCCCCCCCCCCCCCTTACACACACACACACACACACACACACACACACACACACACACACACACACACACACACACACACACTGGGCCCATTTGCCATCCCCCCTGCCCCCCTCCCAATCTCTCTCTCTCTCTCTCTCTCTCTCCACTTTCTGTGGTTCCCTTAGTAGAGTAGTAAAAAAAATGATTGTATGGCATTATTCACTTTGTATGACTTGTGTGTCAATGAAGATGAGAAGACAACATGAACTCTCAGTTCGTAGGTGAAGAAAATCTCCTGACGTGTGGTATTTAAAACTAAGTCAATTAACAGATTCCTACTCCATAAATGAAAAAACCTACATATTTTCTTATACAATAACATTCAAATAAACTTCCAGATACTTCTCCTTTCAATCACAATATTAATCTTAATTTTTGTAGCTGCAAGAATAATTCAGTATGAGTACACATTGTAACGCCTGCTACTAGAAACAAACTCGTTCTTGCTTCAACTCTTACACTCCATTTATAACACCCCAAACCACTCCTTAGGACCACGTATGCATCTACCATTCTAGGTAGATGCATTTGATGTTCAGCTACGGATTTACTATAACTCTGTGCACGAAACCTGTTATTGAATCAGAGAGACAATTTTACTTGTTTGTGTCACAGGTGTTACAGTTTACATAACCACTATGCAGTGGTTAAGAAGTAATACGTACATGTTATAGGTGTTTCATTACTTAAAACACACAAGTTATGTAGAGTATGATACACCACAGAGGAGTTACGCAGATTGGTCACAAATTGATATTCATACAGGTATCTAAAGATAATGCAAAACTGTAAACTTTGACAACCACTGTTTGAATGTGTCACATTGCAGTGCAGTTTCACCATGCAGCTAGCAAAGATAGTAAACAGGGGACATCCTGATACCAGGGCATAAAGTCTTTGCAAATTCCAATCCATGTACTCAGATGGTAACTGTGCTTTGCAAACAGGTGTGTGAACAACATGCACAGATGTCTGCATTTGAGAGGGGATGTGTAGTTGTCTCAAAGAAGCTAGTCGGAATAGCTGTTGAATCACTTGACATGTAAATAGGAGTGATGCCACTATTCGGTGATATTGGCAGGAAAGGGTGAATCAAGCTGAACACAGCATCAAGAAGGAAGCAGTCGATCTAGAGATGTGACAGAAGGTAAGGACTGAGTGTCAGAGATGCACTTTGAGCTCAGGACACCTGATTATCATCAATTTTGACATGCAGTGGATGCTTCAGTGACCACAAGGGCCATTAATAGGCAGCTCACAGAAAGGAGGCTGAGCTCACGGCACCCCTTTTGCAGATTACCACTGACCACTGCGCACCAGCAAGTCAATTTGCAGTTGTGTTGGGCACATTTGGCCTGGAATATCATTGAATTGAGTAGAATTGTCTTCAGTGATGAGTCATGCTTTGAACCGAGCCCCAGTGACCAGCAAAGGCGTGTCTGGAGGCACACCGGACAGCAGTGGGATCCCAACCTGACTGTCGCCCACCATATGGCCCGACAGCCAGGAGTGATGGTCTGAGTTGTCATCTGTGACACTCTCATAGTTCAGAAGAACATTGATGACATACTAAGCCCATATTGTTGCCATTCATGGCAAGCCGTCCTGGGCTTCCATTTCTGCAAGATAATGCCTGCCTGTACACAGTGAGAGTTTCAACTGCTTGTCTTCATGCATGCTAAACTCTACCGTCGCCAGCAGTGTCACCAAATCTATATCCAATTGAGAACATTTGGAGCATTATGGGTAGGGTCCTCCATCCAGCTCAGAACTTGGATGATATAGAGAACCACTTGGATATAATTTCACCTGATATCCCTCAGGAGGTTATCCAACAACTTTAGCAATCAGTGCCGAATGGAATATCTGCTTGTGTAAGGGCCAGAGGTGATCCAACACATTATTAACTTGCTCAATTTGTGAAGCTCTTTCTCTTGAATAAATCATCCAATTTTTCTGAACTCATGATCAGTCATATGCCTGCGCAGTTACATCACATGTATCAGTTTCTGTCCCATTGAGATAATAGCCTCTGCTGGCAGATGACAGACATGAAGTCTTTTTCAGGACTCTCTGGAAACCATCCTGCTGCCTTTACACAGAGTAAGGCCATTTGTGTTTCCATGACCATTTTTTGATCCTCAGTTGCCGATTGTTTCATCATTATGTAGTATTTTATGTTTTTAAAGTACTATCAGCTGTAAGTTTATTGACGTAATGAATGTGATGGAAACTGTTCAGATATACTATGTAAAATGCTACCTGTTTTAGATGACAATTCAATGTGTTTAGCAAATACAGCAGTAAATAAATCAATAAATAAAATATTTTCCTCAATTAGCAGCTACTGTTGCCTAAAAACAGTTCATACACCTACCTGTTGTTGTTTTTGTTGTTGTTGTTGTGGTCTTCAGTCCTGAGACTGGTTTGATACAGCTCTCCATGCTACTCTATCCTGTGCAAGCCTCTTCATCTCTCAGTACCTACTGCAACCTACATCCTTCTGAATCTGCTTAGTGTATTCATCTCTTGGTCTCCTTCTACGATTTTTACCCTCCACGCTGCCCTCCAATACTAAATTGGTGATCCCTTGATGCCTCAGAACATGTCCTACCAACCGATCCCTTCTTCTGGTCAAGTTGTGCCACAAACTTCTCTTCTCCCCAATCCTATTCAATACTTCCTCATTAGTTATGTGATCTACCCATCTAATCTTCAGCATACTTCTGTAGCACCACATTTCGAAAGCTTCTATTCTCTTTTTGTCCAAACTATTTATCGTCCATGTTTCACTTCCATACATGGCTACAATCCATACAAATACTTTCAGAAATGACTTCCTGACACTTAAATCAATACTCGATTTTAACAAATTTCTCTTCTTCAGAAACGCTTTCCTTGCCATTGCCAGTATACATTTTATATCCTCTCTACTTCGACCATCATCAGTTATTTTACTCCCTAAATAGCAAAACTCCTTTACTACTTTAAGTGTCTCATTTCCCAATCTAATCCCCTCAGCATCACCCGATTTAATTTGACTAGATTCCATTATCCTCATTTTGCTTTTGTTGATGTTCATCTTATATCCTCCTTTCAAGACACTGTCCATTCCATTCAACTGCTCTTCCAAGTCCTTTGCTGTCTCTTGACAGAATTACAATGTCATCGGCGAACCTCAAAGTTTTTATTTCTTCTCCATGGATTTTAATACCTACTCCAAAATTTTCTTTTGTTTCCTTTACTGCTTGCTCAATATACAGATTGAATAACATCGGGGAGAGGCTACAACCCTGTCTTACTCCCTTCCCAACCACTGCTTCCCTTTCATGTTCCTTGACTCTTATAACTGCCATCTGGTTTCTGTACAAATTGTAAATAGCCTTTCGCTCCCTGTATTTTACCCCTGCCACCTTTAGAGTTTGAAAGAGAGTTTTCTAATCAACTTTGTCAAAAGCTTTCTCTAAGTCTACAAATGCTAGAAAAGTAGGTTTGCCTTTCCTTAATCTTTCTTCTAAGATAAGTCATAAGGTCAGTATTGCCTCACGTGTTCCAGTGTTTCTACGGAATCCAAACTGATCTTCCCCGAGGTCGACTTCTACTAGTTTTTCCATTCGTCTGTAAAGAATTCATGTTAGTATTTTGCAGCTGTGGCTTATTACACTAATTGTTCGGTAATTTTCACGTCTGTCAACACCTGCTTTCTTTGGGATTGTAATTATTATATTCTTCTTGAAGTCTGAGGGTATTTCGCCTGTCTCATACATCTTGCTCACCAGATGGTAGAGTTTTGTCAGGACTGGTTCTCCCAAGGCCATCAGTAGTTCCAATGGAATGTTGTCTACTCCCGGGGCCTTGTTTTGACTCGTGTCTTTCAGAGCTCTGTCAAACTCTTCACGCAGTATCGTATCTCCCATTTCATCTTTATCTACATCCTCTTCCATTTCCATAATATTGTCCTCAAGTACATCGCCCTCGTATAGACCCTCTATATACTCCTTCCAGCTTTCTGCTTTCCCTTCTTTGCTTAGAACTAGGTTTCCATCTGAGCTCTTGATATTCATACAAATCGTTCTCTTATCTCCAAAGGTCTCTTTAATTTTCCTGTAGGCAGTATCTATCTTACCCCTAGTGAGATAGGCCTCTACATCCTTACATTTGTCCTCTAGCCATCCCTGCTTAGCCATTTTGCACTTCCTGTCGATCTCATTTTTGAGATGTTTGTATTCCTTTTTGCCTGCTTCATTTACTGCATTTTTATATTTTCTTCTTTCATCAATTAAATTCAATATTTCTTCTGTTACCCGAGGATTTCTACTAGTCCTCGTCTTTTTACCTACTTGATCCTCTGCTGTCTTCACTACTTCATCCCTCAAAGCTACCCATTCTTCTTCTACTGTATTTCTTTCCCCCATTCCTGTCAATTGTTCCCTTATGCTCTCCCTGAAACTCTGTACAACCTCTGGTTCTTTCAGTTTATCCAGGTCCCATCTCCTTAAATTCCCACCTTTTTGCAGTTTCTTCAGTTTTAGTCTACAGGTCATAACCAATAGGTTGTGGTCAGAGTCCACATCTGCCCCTGGAAATGTCTTACAATTTAAAACCTGGTTCCTAAATCTCTGTCTTACCATTATATAATCTATCTGATACCTTTTAGTATCTCCATGGTTCTTCCATGTATACAACCTTCTTTCATGGTTCTTAAACCAAGTGTTAGCTATGATTATGTTTTGCTCTGTGCAAAATTCTACCAGGTGGCTTCCTCTTTCATTTCTTAGCCCCAATCCATATTCACCTACTATGTTTCCTTCTCTCCCTTTTCCTACACTCGAATTCCAGTCACCCACCTCAGTAACTGAATAAGCTGTGACAAAGAAACCTGTAAAACAGCTGTTATTTATTTCGTTCTATGTAGAGCTGTGTGTGTGTGTGTGGAAATTGAGTGAGATGATAATTCCCTTCTTTCCAGCTCCGTGAGAACATTATAAATCGAAAGAAAGGAAGTGAGGTGCTTAGTGTGAAGTACCATTATGATGACATGGTGAGTATATTTGAACTTTAATTCATAATCTTAATTCGAGTACATAACATATGTTTATATTATTGGAACTGTAAAACTTAACACTGTCTTTCATGCTGCATGAAGCAGCATGATGAATAATGATTTTGTAAATATAGTATTGTAATGTATACAGTAGACAGTGGACTAGTATTTAAGTGCTACAAATATTTTATGCACTGAACACTATTATTTACTACCAGAAATAAAAATAAATAATATTGTATTATTGAGGACATTTTTCAAACGTAGAACAAAGGCTGGTTCAGTTTTGTTTTTCCAGATATTCCCTTGCAGAACAAAAGTAGCACTCAACATAGTAATCTTTTATGATTTGAATTTATCCTTAATTTTGTGCATGTCAGTCATGTGTTACACAGTCTGATGCTAGGATGAAGTATGCCTTTTTAGAATAGTCCTGTATTTGTCTACTGAACATGAACATGTGCTTAATTTGTATTTCTGGTATAATACAAAGTATCTATGCACAGATTCATTATTGGAGATACAAGAATGGCTACTGTTCAGTTTTTATTTTATAATAATTATATTTTCTTATACATTCGTTCATGGAAGTGGTAGAATTTTATTTCCTGTAAATAGTTGAGTGCATGATGGTCTTCTATGTACTTACAACATAAGTCTGATTATCTTTTTCTGCAGTCTGAAAGATATCTGGCTTGTTACTCTGTCTCTCAAAAATACTACTCCATACTTTTATGTTGAGTGGACATAGACAAGCACATAGCCTCGAGATTATTGTAGTTCATGCTGGACATTAGTGTTCTTATAATAAAACATGTCCTGCTCAATTTTCTTTTTATATAATCTGTATTTGTATTCCATTTTGTGTTATGCTGTATTCATACGCCAAGAAATTTTGTATTCTTAGTTTTGGTCATTGATTGTCCATTTAGTTCAGTATGGCGATTAACTGGTGTTCTGTTTTGTTTGGTAAATATGTCCATTGCAATATTTTTTTCCAGTTTTATAAATAAGTTATTCACCACAAATGAGTCTACTACATTCCCCATAACTGCCTATAACGTTTTCTTTCAATATTTTCTTATTTCCAGTTATCAGGATTTTAGTGTTATCTGCAAATTGGTGTATTTTACCATTACTGTTGCTTAAGTTGTTTGCATCAAGTGAATACAGGATTTACCCTTGAGGCACACAGCATTTCATTACTAATAGATCAGATTTTTGTACATTAGCCATTTCATTTTCTTCGTGTGTTATTGCTATGAATTTTCTTCATGTGTTATCACTATGAACTGTTTTCTCTGATTAAGGTAGGACTTAATCTAGTCAAGTGCTGATTCTGTAATACCTACATTCTCTATCTACCTACATACCTTATCATAGCTGAAGATATCAAAGTTTAGAAATACACTCAAAACATGATGTTGCCTATCTGTCACTCGCAGATGTAGAAGCAAGAAAATATAGCTGTTTGAAGTGAGTGACTTCTTGTAAATTCATTGTTGGTATTCTGTTAACATTGTCCCACTGTAACAACAATCAAGCCCGAATTTCAAATGAGGTTTATCAACGAAGTAAAACAATGAACACTGAAAGCACCTTTGTTCTGACTCGAACATATGAACACAATGTAACTGCCTCCTCAAAGAAAAGTATTATTGTTTATACAAGCATTGATGCTTGTGAATATGCAAACAGTACAAACATAAGAAATATCGAGAACCTTCCACAAATGCTAAATACTAAGTAACGTGTTGGTGATCAAATTTGAGCTGACAGTTCACAGCACACTAGTCACCAGCACAGCCACATCTCCACATTGCATGCAGCACACCACACATCATTGCTCCCTCTCCTGGACGAATAGTGACCTGCAGTTTCAGAAGCCAATTACAGCATCCCAGATCCAGATCTTGTCAATCGCCCTCTGTAAAGCAGCACTGGAGGTTCTTCACATTTGGGTCACATTGTCACATCCTCCTCATTATGATGAACTCTGAAGGTAGCTCCTCCTGCCAAAGCTTCATGATCAGTGAGAAAGCTTTGTTTCCTTGGATGCAAAGCTCCCATCATTGATCTGCACCTCAGGACTGCAGCTGGTCATGACTCGTGGGACATGGATTACTTCTCTGCATTCTGTTCATGAAGGATTATAATCATTAACTTTGTATGTGATCCCTGACAAGCAGCAAAGGATACTTTACTTTATTAATTTTTCCGATACTCCCACTTTCCACACAGGTGTAAAAATGCATACCAAGTCTCCTAGGCTGTATCTCAATGCCCAGTGTTTGATGTTATAACGCTGACAGTCCTTTTCCCATGTGTCCAGGGACCATGAGAGAGTATGCTGTCATGCTTTTTGAGTCCTGGTGATGGCATGTTTGACATAGTCATTCTGTGAGTTATGTCACAGTGTAAAATTACTTCAGGTACTACTCTTGACTGGAAAACTTTTCCACAATCAGAGGTCATCACACGGACTGCTCCATGGTCCAAAAGGAACCTTGCAATTTTCTGAATTTGGCAGTTGGTCCAGTTCTGGTGATGCCATAGTAGGTGTGGTGATTCGTGCAGACTGTTATGCATTAATTCCTGTTCATCAATTTCAGAAAGTGCAAAGTCTCCCCAAGATGTTAGTTCTGGCCCAGTGGAATGGTGCTGCTGTAGGCAGAATAGGTATCAGATACCCTAGAGGTAATTGTGGCATGTACTTCCTTCACTAACATTCTTTGCAGTCATTCACATAGTTTCTAATGGAGCAGCAGATATCTTGATACTTGCATCCAATTCTGTGTAGCGTCTTTGTGAATCCCACGCAAGACCAGATGTTGATGTGTCATGAAAATGCTTCAGGACAGCTCGCCGTAGATGATCTGGTATGAGGGGCAGCCATTTCTTCCCCATTGGATTAGATCATAGTTCTTCCTATAACACGTTTTTCACAGGTGCTGAATCTTCCCTACGTGGAGCAGTGATGTTATTCAATACATCATTGACTGAGATTTGATCCTCACTACTATGTTCCACCAAAGGATTACTTGAAAGGCAGTTAGTGTCCTTACGTCTGCACTCGGTTTTATACACCATTGTGCCATCTTCCTCTTGAAGCCTTACTGCCCATCTTGCCAGTCGAACTGATGGATCCATCAGGCTAGTCATCCAACCTCGAGAATGGTGATTCTTCACAGCGATCAATGATTTGCCAAATAAATATGGCTGGAATGTGTTGATGACTCAAACACCTACCAGGCAGTCTTTCTTGCTTGTAAAGTAGTTCATCTCTGGCTTACAGAGTACTCTAGAAACATAAGCTATAACCTTTTCAGTATTTTTGTAGTTGGCATCAGATCTGCACCCATCCCATAAATTGTAATAGCAGTGTGAAATTCTGTCCCTCATATCATACAGTTCTAGGACTGGAGAAGATGTTTGTGCTTCCTTAAAGACAAGAGAAGCTCTTTCTTGTGCCTCGTTCCAGGAAAATTTGGTGTCTTCCTGCAGTAGTTCTTGCAATGGACATGTCTGGGTAAATATTCATGAATAAAAAATAGTAAGAGCATATGCCAAGAAATCTTCTCATGTCTCAAAAGTATCAAGGAGTCAGAAAATTTGTAACTACTGTTACTTTATCTTGATTGGGATGGACTCCATTGCCATTGATTAGTTACCCCTGGATTTTTATTTCTTGAGTGTTGAAGAGACACACTTTCTGATTCATGTAGATGCCTGCCGTATGAACATACATCAATGTGGTTGTCATGTGGTTTATGTTTTCTTCAGACGTTGTGATGAAGCAAGGTGGGATATTTTTACTTCCTCTCATTTTGCCATCTGCCTCCTTAAATTTGTTTTTTCCCTTTTAACTAAGTAATATTAACATACGTCAGCATAATTTGCATACTGATAAAGGATAAAGGTTGGCCCTCAGTTGTAAAGAATATAACACCAGATCTAATTTTGTGCTTAGTTTTATGTATGTAATTGATGTGCTAATTTATTTTGACTATTACTAGTTTGTATTTTTCATTATAGGGTGAAATAAGTAATCGTTTTTTTTAACTTAAATTATATTGTTAACATATAAACAAATATAAATTCTGTGCTAATTATAAACATTTGGGAGACCAAACAATATCATTCTTAAAGGATCTATTTGGCTCTATTCGAAAATATGTTAGCAAAGCCAGCTCTTAATTAATTCCAAAGTAATTAACAGTTTTGACCAAAGTATTGTTTGCATACTTATATTTGTTAAGTTCTTGATTTAAACAAATGATTTGGCCTAACTCTTGCACCAGAAGAAACTGTTAAAAAGAACCAGTTTTTTGATATATTCAGTTAATTTGATGAGTTAAGCTTTAATTGTAATTTCTGTAAATTAAACTTTGAAAATGTGTAGTTTCAGCACCTATTATTGTGAGGATATATAAGGTCATGGTTTTTGGTCTCGAGCCAGTCAGTCCACGGCCGAGTTTCAGACAAGGAACCTATGTTTCTTAGAATGATGACAATGCATCAACTAAACAGTGAAATAAGTGTTACACCAATAGGCTGTTTATTTGAAACACTGTGAACTGTGTGGTTAGGCTTTTACTGCTCGTAGATGTTCAACAGTAAACTATTGTAGCAATATGTGGATGTTCACCTGCTAACTATTAATAAGGTTTATGGGAAGCTAGAACAATAGTGTACTGGCCAAATTAAATTTGTATACTGGGGCTTGTGAAAAGTGAAAGTAAACTGCTGTGAAATGTAACTGTGCCTCTGTCAGCTACATCATTTACAGTAGACTGTAGTTGCACTTACACCCCCAAATTTTTCAGCCAGTACATCAACACAGAGGACAATCAATGAAGAAATAAAGCAGTGTGCCAGACAGACACTCGAACTCGGGACCTTTGCCTTTCGCGGGCAAGTGCTCTACCAACCGAGCTACCCAAACACGACTCACGACCCGTCCACACAGCTTCAGTTCTGCCAGTACCGCATCTCCTACCTTCCAAACTTCACAGAGGCTCTTCTGCGAAACAAGCAGAACTAGCACCCCTGGAAGAAAGGATATTGCAGAGATATGGCTTAACCACAGCCTGGGGGATGTTTCCAGAATGAGATTTTCACTCTGCAGTGGAGTGTGCACTGATATGAAACTTCCTGATGGATTAAAACTGTGTGCCAGACTGAGACTCGAACTCGGGACCTTTGCCTTTTGCATGCAAGTGCTCTACCATGTCTCTGCAATATCCTTTCTTCCAGGAGTGCTAGTTCTGCTTGTTTCGCAGAAGTGCTTCTGTGAAGCTTGGAAGGTTGGAGACAAGGTACTGGCAGAATTGAAGCTGTGAGGACGGGTCGTGAGTCGTGCTTGGGTAGCTCAGTTGGTAGAGCACTTGCCCGCGAAAGGCAAAGGTCCCGAGTTCGAGTCTCGGTCCGGCACACAGTTTTAATCTGCCAGGAAGTTTCATATCAGTGCTCACTCCATTCCAGAGTGAAAATCTCATTCAAGAAATAAAGCAGGTGACCGTCATCACATCTTTGAAAAAATTGGCAATGTCATCCATTTACATAGGTGTCAGGTTGTACATTGTATGCTCAAAGATGGCTGGAGCATTACCTAGTCCAAACAGCACAATTTTGACTCTTAGAGGCCATCAGGTATTAAGAAAGCAGTCTCTCCCCAGTCAGCTATGCCAATCTTGATTTGCCAGTAACCCACTCCATGTCCATGGTTGAGAAATACTTTGATCCTTTTAGCCTGTCAAGGGTGAAGAATGCCACAAATCAGAGGAATTCATCCAGTGCTGCCAGCACACCAAGGGAGTGTAACAGAAAGACTCCGATGAAAGAGGTATGAAAGACTCTCAAATGTGGTCCCAATGGCTGTTATGGAAGGACCACCATGATGCCACCTCTCTCATACTCTAGGTAATGAGAGATGAGATACAGCAGTTTATGGCAACCAGATATGTCATAATGAATGTACAAAAGATAGCAGCCATAAATGTCAACCTTGTATACCTGGAGCTAACAGAGAATTTTGCAGAAGAGGTGCATCAATATTTAGCAGCAATTTCATTACCAGTCAGGCATGCTATGAAGGCTGGACTTGATTAACTAGGACTTCTGCCAATGGAATCAAACAACAACCCAGTATCTCACCAACCCAGGTACAACCACCTCATACACCAAGAATAATAACCCACAAAAGAACAGACATTTGGAAGGCAGAGGACAGTACTGCAGCATGGCTGCCCTGTAAACATCACACACCACTGCAGAGAAAGATGATGAGTGCTCTATTACTATTACACCACAAGACATCTACCCTCACAACAGTCCTATACACACCAGTCAACTGCAGATGATATAGTTGACAAGTGGGATGAAGCACTTCACTATACATTGGACAAGGTCACTCCTCAACGAGCCATAGCCATTCCATACCGCTGTACAGAAGTACCAGCTACTCACCCAGCCACCAAATTAAGGAAAAGTAAATGAGTCAACCGTCTGTAAAAGTAAGTCCACCACAGATGAAATTTCTCATGGACAGCATTTACAAATATATCTGTACATCTCATCAATGTCATCATTGATGGCCTACCTGTCTGGGTACTGGTCGAGTCAGAGATTTCTTTTCCTGTAATGCTGAATGATCATTGACACGAGAAAAACAAGACTATGTTCCATGATAGGAAGTGACTGTGATGAAGGTCACAAATGGAAAATATATCCAGTCAGTAAGAAGAAGTATTGCAAGAATAATTATGACAGAACACATCCTTCTGCATTTATCATTTTAACAGAATGTAGTTTTCATTTTATTCTCAGATGGGACTTCCTACAGGCTTCACAAACATGGACTGTGGAAGAGCTGCAGACGGACGGAGCTATTCCAACAAGCACACATAATGAAGATTGGTCTACATAGTTGTTTGCCGTTGAAAATGTAATTATCCTACTACTATCAACAAGTTGAGTTCCATTTATCAATCTAGATGGTCAGTTAACTGTAAAGCTTTTGCTGAAAATAAAAACTAATTCAGGCATACAGTAGAAATCTACATACCACCAGCAATCATAAGCAGATGGTCAAGGAGTACTTTGGATTACTAAGTGCCATGACCAGCCATAACTCATATCTGAAGGCATATGTGTGCAAACAGCCAAATCAGTCAAAAATGGGAAACTCAGAGCCATCAATGAAGAATTGTGTTCGACTAAAACTGCAGACAAGGAAGGGAAGGAAGCTACTATAAAACAGTCAGTGGTATCTGGCCTGACCATTTGGCCTGACCAATGAGTAATGTTGGCAAGTATTAGCCATTCTGTGTCAGTTTTTGGATACCTCCAACAAAACACTTTAACAATACTGGTGATAATCCACCATTTAGCCAGTGCTTGTATTGGGTGTCGTTGAACAACTGATAATCTGGGAAGAAGTGGAGATGATGCTGCAAGATGACCTCACTGAACCTTCAGAGTGCCCTTGGTGTTCTCCTGTGGTCCTTGTGAAGGAGGAGACAATTTTATGAACAAAATCAAGAAAAAAAGTGTACCTATCCATAGCCAAGCATTGATGACACTCTAAGACTGTTACAAAGGAGCAAAGTATTTATTAACTATGGACATATTTTGGCAAATCTATCACATGCCCCTGTGGCATTCTTGACAACATCTCAGATGAACACACATGATACAGGCCAACGTGCTGTATTCTGTTACTTAAAAAGTCTCTGAGCCACTCATACAACTGAGAACCCATCTGAGATTTATTCCTTGTGCACTGACTTTCATTAACATTCTGCAGTGGGGCACTGTGTCAGACACTTTCAGGAAATAGAGGAATATGGAATTTCTCTCTTGCCTGATATCCATAGTTCATGGGATATTGTGCAAGAATAGGCAGGGCTTACTAAAATAGTTGATTTGTGAATAGTACTTAGAATATGCTCAGGAGTACTGCAGCAAATCATGCTGTCATAGTAGGAGGAGAGGTGACACGCCTACATGGTGTGTCCCAGGTGGCGGATAGGGAAGTCCTCACTGGTTTACTGGCGGACTTGAGTGAAATAAAATAGCTCTCGTGGACCAAACACACCCTCTGCGGTTAACAACCATAGTTGTAATTCGGAGCTTGCTCCAACTAAGGTTGACAACCTTCAAAAGTCAAAAATGGAAAGGTCTTTTAGGAAAAAAATTCCACCGTCCTGCTCAAAAAGACAGGAAAAGGCTACATCGGATTCGGTGGGTAGTCAACTAGAAGACAGCAACGAATCGGAGCGTTTGCAACCATCCAAATGCACACTAAAACACAAAAAGAAGATTAAACATGAGCAAATAAATTATATAGCAACACACAACATAAACTCACTACTTCAGACTGGAAAACTCAAGGACCTCACAGATGAACTAAATAAACAAAAAAATTTAATAACAGGGATCCAAGAAATGAGAAACACCACAGAGGACCCATTCGAATCACAAGGTTACAGAATTTATAATGGGAAACCAGGACCCAGGGCAATGAAACAATGTCCCCAGTTTGGAACAGGGTTTTTAGTAAACATAAAAATAACAGATTCAGTAACGGATTTCCAAGCAGTATCACCAAGAATTGCTACTCTAAGCTTTAAAACAATGAATAAAACCTATACAATAATAAATGCTCATGCCCCAACAAATGAAAAAAATTGTCTAACAAAAACAAAGGAAGAGGTAGATAAATTTTGGGACCTTCTAGAACAAACTGTGAACAGAGTAAATAAAAAGAATGTAAAAATCTTATTGGGAGATTTCAATGCTCAGTTGGGAAAAGAAAGGAAATATAAAGATATAATTGGAAAATGGAGTCCACATAAATTTATGAACAAAAGTGGTCAAAGACTTGCAGAACTCTGCAGAGAACACAACCTTATATCAAAATCAACAAATTTTAAGAGGAAGCCAAGTAAACTTAAAACATGAAAACATCTAGACTGGAGGAAGGGTGAGTGGCAGCTAGACCATGTCTGTATGGACAAAAATTTTCATAAGGAGATCCACAATGTTAAAGTACTGAGAGGATTGGACACAGGCTCAGACCATTATATGGTTAAAATTAAAATCAAATTCACTCCGTTAAAGAAGAGGACCAGAAAAACTAATAAAATAAAAAGGAGATTTGGCACACATCAGCTAATTAAAAATAATAAGTACCAACAAATAACACAAACCATCAAATTAACAGATGATCTAGAACAACTAGTGCCTAATCTTAAAAAAGAAGCAGAGAATCTAGCTCCCTTGAGCCCACGAAGGAAACATGCATGGTGGACATCAGAATGTGACAAATTCCATGAAGGTAGACACCAAGCATGGTTAAAGTTTCAAACATATAAAACTGAAGAAAATGCCATCAACCTAAAAACTGAAAGAAAAAAATTCACTCAAAATATTAGAAGAATCTAGAGAGGATTTCATAAAGACGTTATAAACTCTATAGAAGGTAATTATCATAAAACCAACTGCAGGAACTACTATAAAATCTTTGGGAAACAACTACAACAATATGAGGCCCCTACACTAATACTGAAATATGAAGATGGAAGAATGACACACAGTAACAAGGAAAATGCAGAAATCATGGCAAAAGCATTTAACAAACTTCTGAATTGCGAGGAACCCAAAGAACCCTTACAAATCAACATAAATACCCCAATAAAAACCAAACCTAACAAACTAGACCCTCCAACTTTCCAAAAAGTAGAAAAATTTCTTAAAGAACAAAAAAATTATAAGGCATGTGGAAAATATCAGGTTTTTGTTGAAATGTGGAAATATGCAAGTGACACAGTCAAGACCTCCTTACACATGGTTCTAACAAAAATTTGGGTAACAGAACGATTTCCCGAACATTGGACCACAGCTATCATCCACCCACTACGCAAAAAAGGAGATAAAAGCAACCCAGACAACTACAGAGGAATCTCTCTCCTAGATTACACATACAAAATTCTATCCAAGATCCTATATGAAAGACTGAAGGAGCAATTAGAACAGGAGTTAGGGGAATATCAGGGAGGTTTCAGACCATGGAGAAGCTGTGCAGAGCAGTTAATTAGTTTAAAATTGATTATGGCATACTACAAGAAATGGAACAAACCTCTGGCAATAACATTTGTAGATTTTAAGAAGGCATATGACTGTCTCCACAGACCTTCAGTATTAAAAATTTTAAGAAATCTAGGACTCCATACGAAACTGATTAAAATAATACAACTCACTCTAACCAACACCAAATCAAAAGTGAAGTTTAGAGGAGAAATTTCGGAACCATTCCTCATAAAAACAGGCTTAAGACAAGGTGACTGCCTATCACCATTACTGTTCAACTGTGCACTGGAATACATCATGAGAGAATGGTACAAGGACAATCCAAAGAGGATAAGAATTGGAAGTGCAAAAGATGATATTAGCTTAAACTGCTTCGGATTCGCTGATGATCTTGCTCTCCTAGCCAATACTGTTCAATAAGCCAGGCAACAAGTGAAATCACTACAAGAAGTAGCAGAGAAAGTAGGCCATAGAATATCATTTGAAAAATGGAGATTATGATAACTGATCCACCACTTGCAAACAAAATTACAATAGGAGAACAGGAAATCAAAACTGTTGATAAATTTAAATATTTAGGCGAAATAATAACATACAATCTAAATGAGAAGCCATCATGGCAGAATAGAATAAAAAAACTGAACTACGCAAATTACAGAACCAAAACTACATACAACAAAAAAAGTGTATCTATAGATGCAAAATTATAACACTATAAAACAGTTACACAACCACAAATAATGTATGCAGCTGAAACTATCTTCAAAACAACTAATACAGCAGAAATTAACAGAATACTAAAAATAGAAAGAAGAATAATTAGGACAGGTATAAATAAACAGTATAAAATAAATGGACATTGGAGAATAGCATCAAATGAAACAGTATATAAGGAAATAGAGCCCGTCATGAGAACAATCAGGAAGAAACGCACCTCATTCTTTGGACATCTGATGAGAACTCTAGAAAACAGAATTAGTAAAAAAATAATACAAAAATTGTGGAATAGCAAGAGCAACATTAAATGGATCACAGAAATTAAGGAAGATATAAAAGAACTTCAAATTACAGCAGATGGCCTAAAAAACAAGACAGAGAAAACCAGAATACTGCAAGACCCGCAAACCAGACTACAAATGAAAATCAATAAAAGGAGTACAGGAAGAGTGGTCTCAGATGAAGAAAGAAAGAAAATATCTGAAAGAATGAAGAAATATTGGGCAGACAGAAGAGCAAAACACCTTTCATATAAGAATAGACTCTAATAATTATATTACCTAAATATCGTATTAAGTTATTGTTGAACCAAATTGTATCCCTTTGTAACAACTTGTTTAGAACTTTGTATTTTTGACTAGAGTAGTCCAATGAAGGCCATAAAATAAATAATAAAATAAAAATTAAAAAATAAGGATGTTGGTCAGCACTTTTGCAGATCCATTCTTTTACGCTTGTTCTTAATCAGCTGTGCCTTTTTACAGTCTCAGGACTTTGCTGAGTGAGAGTTTCATGATAAATACAAGCTAAGAAGGGGGCAGTGCAACAAATAGTATTCTCTGTTAAGTTAAATTTGGGTTTGATCCACACCATCTAATGACTTATTTGTTTTCAAACAAAAAAAAAAAAAAAAAACACACACACACACACACACACACATTCTGTAGCACCAGAATTCAAAAGCTTGTATTCTCTTCTTGTCTAAACTATTTATCATGCATGTTTAACTTCCATACATGGCTACACTCCATACAAATACTTTCAGAAAAGACTTCCTGACACTTAAATCTATACATGATGTTAACAAATTTCTCTTCTTCAGAAACTCTTTCCTTGCCATACATTGCACAGTGTACATTTCATATCCTCTCTACTTTGACCATCATCAGTTATTTTGCTCCCCAAATAGCAAAACTCATCTGCCATTTTGTCTCATTTCCTAATCTGATTCCCTCAGCATCACCTGATTTAATTTGAATACATTCCATTATCCTTGCTTTGCTATTATTGATGTTCTTGTTATATCCTTCTGTCTGTTACATCCATTCTGTTCAACTGCTCTTCCAAGTCCTTTGCTATCTCTGATAGAATTACGATGTCATCAGCAAACATCAAAGTTTTTATTTCTTCTCCCTGAACTCTAATTCCTACTCCCAATTTTTCCTTTTGTATCCTTTACCACAGAGTGCAGGAGGCCAGGTCCATATGTAAGAGGATAAGAGTGGAGAAACTTCAGGATAAGGAAATCAGGCACAAGTACATAACAATGATCTCAGAAAGGTACCAGTTAGGTGATTGTAGTCAATTACAGTCATTGGGAAAGGAATGGACAAGGTACAGGGACACAGTACTAGAAGTGGCTAAAGAATGTCTTGGAACAGTAGTGTGTAAAAAGTAGGATGAAGCAAACAGCTTGGTGGAATGACACAGTCAAGGCAGCCTGTAAAAGGAAAAAGAAGGCGTATCAAAAATGGATACATACTAGAACTCGGGTAGACAGAGAAAGTTATGTTGAAGAAAGAACCAAAGCCAAACAGATAATTGCAGCATCCAAGAAGAAATCTTGGGAAGACTTTGGAAACAGGTTGGAGACTTTGGGTCAAGCTGCTGGAAAACCATTCTGGAGTTTAATTAACAGGCTTCGAAAGGGAGGTGAGAAGGAAATGACAAGCATTTTGGACAGGTCAGGAAAACTGCTTGTGAATCCTGTGGATTCCTTGGGCAGATGGAGGGAATATTTTGAAGAGTTGCTCAATGTAGGTGAAAATACAATCAGTAATGTTCCAGATTTCGATGTACAATGGGATAGGAATGAGGATGGAAATAGGATCACATTTAAGGAAGTGGAGAAAATGGTCAATAGATTGCAGTGCAATAAAGCAGCTGGGGTGGATGAAATTAAGTCGGAACTCATCAAATACAGTGGAATGTCAGGTCTTAAATGGCTACACAGGAAATTGAAATGGCCTGGGAGTTGGGACAGGTTCCATCAGACTGGGCAAAAGCAGTAATCACACCAATCTTTAAACATGGAAACAGAAAAGACTGTAACAACTACAGAGGTATCTCTTTAATCAGCGTTGTGGGTAAAATCTTCTCAGGTATTGTTGAAAGGAAAGTGCGAGTATTAGTTGAGGACCAATTGGATGAAAATCAGTGTGGGTTTAGGCCTCATAGAGGTTGTCAGGACCAGATCTTTAGCTTCTGCCAAATAATGGAGAAGTTTTATGAATGAAACAGGGATTTGTATCTATGCTTTATAGATCTAGAAAAGGCATATGACCGGGTTCCTAGGAGGAAGTTATTGTCTGTTCTACGAGATTATGGAATAGGAGGCAAGCTTTTGCAGGCAATTAAAGGTCTTTACATAGATAGTCAGGCAGCAGTTAGAGTTGACGGTAAATTGAGTTCATGGTTCAGAGTAGTTTCAGGGGTAAGACAAGGCTGCAACCTGTCTCCACTGTTGTTCTTATTATATATGGATCATATGTTGAAAACAATAGACTGGCTGGGTGAGATTAAGATGTGTGAACACAAAATAAGCAGTCTTGCATATGCGGATGACTTAGTTGTGATGGCAGATTCGATTGAAAGTTTGCGAAGTAATATTTCAGAGCTAGACCAGAAATGTAAGGACTATGGTATGAAGATTAGCATCTCCAAAACGAAAGTAATGTCAGTGGGAAAGAGATATAACCGGATTGAGTGCCAAATAGGAGGAACAAAGTTAGAACAGGTGGACAGTTTCAAGTACTTAGGATGCATATTCTCACAGGATGGCAACATAGTGAAAGAACTGGAAGTGAGGTGTAGCAAAGCTAATGCAGTGAGTGCTCAGCTACGATCTACTCTCTTCTGCAAGAAGGAAGTCAGTACCAAGACTAAGCTATGTGTGCACCGTTCAATCTTTCAACCAACTTTGTTGTATGGGAGCGAAAGCTGGGTGGATTCAGGTTACCTTATCAACAAGGTTGAGGTAACAGATATGAAAGTAGCTAGGATGATTTCAGGTACTAGTAGATGGGAACAATGGCAGGAGGGTGTCCACAATGAGGAAATCAAAGAAAAACTGGGAGTGAACTCTATAGATGTAGCAGTCAGGGCGAACAGGTTAGATGGTGGGGTCATGTTACACGCATGGGAGAAGCAAGGTTACCCAAGAGACTCATGGGTTCAGCAGTAGAGGGTAGGAGGAGTCGGGGCAGACCAAGGAGAAGGTACCTGGATTCGGTTAAGAATGATTTTGAAGTAATAGGCTTAACATCAGAAGAGGCACCAGTGTTAGCACAGAATAGGGGATCATGGAG
The DNA here is from genome assembly GCF_021461385.2 of Schistocerca piceifrons. Taxonomy (NCBI): domain Eukaryota; kingdom Metazoa; phylum Arthropoda; class Insecta; order Orthoptera; family Acrididae; genus Schistocerca; species Schistocerca piceifrons. The sequence goes on along the minus strand of NC_060142.1, from coordinate 677,557,668 downwards.
AAATTTTATAAAGGGGCTATGCTCCAGACTGAACGCTGAAAGGCGTAATCAGTCTTAAATGATGATGATGATGATGATGATGATGATGATGATGATCCTTTACCACTTGCTCAATATACGGACTGAATAACATCAGGGATAGGCTACAACCCTGTCTCACTCCCTTCCCAACCACTGCTTCCCTTTCATGCCCCTCAACTCTTATAACTGCCATCTGATTTCTGTACAAATTGTAAATAGTCTTTTGCTCCCTGTATTTTATCCATGCCACCTTTAGAATTTAAAAGAGAGTATTCCAGTCAGCATTGCCAAAAGCTTTCTCTAAGACTGCAAATGCTATAAAAGTATGTTTGCCTTTCCTTAACCTATCTCCTTTGAGAAATCATAGGGTTAGCATTGGCTAGTGTGTTCCTATATTTCTTCAGAATCCAAGCTGATCTCCTCCGAGGTTGGCTTCTACCAGTCTTTCCATTCGTCTGTAAAGAATTCGTGTTAGTATTTTGTAGCCGTGACTTATTAAACTGGTAGTTCGGTAATTTTCACACCTGTCAGTACCTGCTTTCTTTGTAATTGCTATTATTATAATCTTTTTGAAGTCTGAGGGTATTTCATGTGTCTCAGACATTTTGCACACCAGATGAAAGAGTTTTGTATGGCTGGCCTACCCAAGGCTATCATTAGTTCTAATGGAATGCTGTCTGTTCCCAGGGCCTTGTTTCGACTTAGGTATTTCAGTGCTCTGTCAAATTCTTCATGCAGAATCACATCTCCCATTTCATCTTCCTTTCATCCTCTTCCATTTCCATAATATTGCCCTCAAGTACGTCTCCCCTGTATAGGCCTTCTATATACTCCTTCCACCCTTCGGACTTTCCCTTCATTGCTTAAAACTGGTTTTCCGTCTGAGGTCTTGATATTCATACAAGTGGTTCTCTTTCTCCAAAGTCTCTTTAATTTTCAAGGCAGCATCTATCTTACCCTACTCCTAGTGATATATGCTTCTACATCCTTACATTTGTCCTCTAGCCACTTCCTGTTAATCTCATTTTTTACACATTTGTATTCCCTTTCGCCTGCTTCATGTACTCCATTTTTATATTTTGTTCTCTTATCAGTTGAATTAAATACCCTTACCAGATGTATTGAAGTTATGTTGAGAACGTTACAAGAATGATAGTAAAATCCCCAAACTAAATAGTCATCGAACATATGTAAAATCTAAGTCCATTGTGCAATCACAATACCGAAACATTCACCAGCTCAAAACAGATCAGTCTTGAATATGATGATTGACACACACGATACAAAAAATATTAACTCATGCTCTGTCCATCCCCAGTTTTGTAATGCAATTGGAAAAAGTTGGTGCTGCATTGAACCATGGTCCTTGCCGTTGGTGGTGAGGCTTGCGTGCCTCAGTGATAAAGATAGCCATAACTTAGGTGCAACCACAACGGAGGGGTATCTGTTGAGAGGCCAGACAAACGTGTTATTCCTGAAGAGGGGCAGCAGCCTTTTCAGTAGTTGCAGGGACAACAGTCTGGGTGATTGACTGATCTGGCCATGTAACATTTGTGGGAATTAGTGAAGTTCTGTGGCAGGAGGAACAAGACTTCTGGTCAGGTGAATACAGGGTTATAAATACAAAATCAAATTGGCATAATGCAGGAGTAGGTTCAATAAAAATAGGAGTACAGGTAAGGTACTATGAACAGCATAGTGAAAGCATTATTGTAGTCAAGATGGGTAGGAAGCCCACACCTACCACAGTAGTACAAGTTTTATAAGCCAGATAGCTCTGCAGATGATGAAGAGATTGAAGAAATGTATTATTAGATTAAAAAAAAAATTATTCACATAGTGAAGGGAGATGAAAATTTAATAGTCATGGGGGCTGGAATTCATTAGTAGGAGAAGGAAGAGACAGAAAAGTAGTTGGTGAATATGAAGTGGGTGTAAGAAATGAAAGAGGAAGGTAGAATTTTGCACAGAGCATAACTTGATCGTAGCTAACACTTGGTTTAAGAATCATGAAAGAAGGTTGTATACGTGGAAGAGTCCTGGAGGCACTGGAAGGTTTCATATAGATTACATAATGGTAAGATAGAGATTTAGAAACTAGATTTTAAATTGTAAGACATTTTGATGGGCATATGTGGACTCTAACTACAATCTGTTGAATATGAACTGTAGATTAAAACTGAAGAAACTGCAAAAAGGTGGAAATTTAAGGAGATGGGATCTAGATAAACTGAAAGAACCAAAGGTTGTAGAGAGTTTCAGAGACAGAGCATTAGGGAATGATTGACAAGAATGGGGGAAAGAAATACAGTAGAAGGAGAATGGGTAGCTTTGAGAGATGAAATAGTGAATGCAGCGGAGGATCAAGTAGGTAAAAAGACAAGGGCCAGTAGAAATCCTTGGGTAACAGAATAGATATTGAATTTAATTGATGAAAGTAGAAAATATAAAAATACAGTAAATGAAGCAGGTAAAAATGAATACAAACATCTCAAAAACGAGATTGACAGGAAGTGCAAAATGGCTAAGCAGGGATGGCTAGAGGACAAATGTAAGGATGTAGAGGCATATGTCACTAGGGGTAAGATAGATACTGCCTACCGGAAAATTAGAGACATGTTTGGAGAAAAGACAACCACTTGTATGAATATCAAGAGCTTAGATGGAAAACCAGTTCTAAGCAAAGAAGGAAAGGCAGAAACATGAAAGGAGCATATAGAGGGTTTATATAGGAGTGATGTACTTGAGGGCAATATTATTGAAATGGAAGAGGACGTAGATGAAGATGAGATGGGAGATATGATAATGCATGAAGAATTTGACAGAGCACTGAAAGACCTAAGTTGAAACAAGACCCAGAAGTAGCCAACATTCCATTAGAACTACTGATAGCCTTGGGAGAGCCAGCCCTGACAAACCCTACCATCTGGTGAACAAGATGTATGGGACAAGCGAAATATGCTTAGGCGTCAAGAATAATATATTAATTCCAGTTCCAAAGAAAGCAAGTGTTGACAGGCGTGAAAATTACCATACTATCAATTTAATATGTCACAGCTGCAAAATACTAACACAAATTCTTTACAGACGAATGGAAAAACTGGTAGAAGCTGACCTCGGGGAAGATCAGTTTGGATTCCATAGAAATGTGGGAACACATGAGGAACTGCTGACCCTACGACTTATCTTAACAAATAGATTAAGGAAAGGCAAACCTATTTTTATAGCATTTGCAGTCTTAGAAAAAGCTTTTGGCAATGCTGACTGGAATACTCTCTTTTAAATTCTAAAGGTGGCATGGATAAAATGCAGGGAGCAAAAGGCTATTTACAATTTGTACAGAAACCAGATGACAGTTTTAAGAGTTGAGGGGCATGAAAGGGAAGCAGTGGTTGAGAAGGAAGTGAGACAGGGTTGTAGCCTGTCCCTGATGTTATTCAATCTGTATATTGAGCAAGTGGTAAAGGATACAAAAAAAATTTGGTGTAAGAATTAGAGTTCAGGGAGAAGAAATAAAAACTTTGATGTTTGCCGATGACATTGTAATTCTGTCAGAGACAGCAAAGGACTTGGAAGAGCAGTTGAACATAATGGATATAACAGACAGAAGGATATAACAAGAACATCAATAATAGCAAAGCAAGGATAATGGAATGTAGTCAAATTAAATCAGCTGATGCTGAGGGAATTAGATTAAGATATGAGACACTTACCGTATTTACTCAAATCTAAGCCACACTCGAATCTAAGCCACACCTGAAAAATGAGACTCAAAATAAAGGAAAAAAAAATTTCCTGAATCTAAGCCGCACCTGAAATTTGAGACTCAAAATTCAAGGGGAGAGAAAAGTTTTAGGCCGCACTTCCAAATCGAAACAAAGTTGGTCCATTGTAATATGAGACACAATTTAGGTCGAATGAATGACGATACAGCTACAGTAGTTTGGTTTGAGTCATAAGCTTAGCAGTTAAGCTTTACCAGGTAGCCATTGCTATGCGTCAGGCGCTCTGTCCGTATTTATACGGATACCCTTCCTTTTTTACGTGCTTCGTCTAGTTTGAATCGATTGCTTATTTTGCTTTGATATGATAAGTGCCGTTTTCTTTGTTATAGCTGTTTACGTCACTCTAAGCTGAAAATGCAATACTGTACTGTCGCATTCTGATCGTGCGTGTTTACAGCCTGTCGCCGCTCGCGGCGTGGCTTGCCTTCGTGCGCGCTACCACCGCTTACAATTATATATAAAAAAAAAAAAAAAAAAAAAAAAAGAGAGAGGAATCGTCTCATTAGCGAAACAAAGGCAAGAGACTGCAATTTGTTGTTACTTACACTGCTGCTTTCTGTGATAATGATCAACATGAACCAAATAATAGACTGCGTATGATGGAACATGTTCTGATTGAGAGTTAGGCGAAAATTTTTCTCCGTTTGAAAATCTTTGCGGCCGCTTCTTTAGTACATCAAATTCTGCACAGAAATTAGAGTCATCTAAGATTTAAAATCTAGTCAGTTGCCGTGCTTCGTTTCTGACTGTATCACTATTAGGCATAAGAATAATACGAAGATAAACATGACACGATACGTATATTCTTCCGCGTTTGCTGTTGTCTCACTGTATTTTTGTAGTTTATTAGGCAGACAGGATTTAAATGAGATAGCAGCAAACACGAAAGAATACATGACAAAATGTTTATATTCTTATGGTGAAGAGAATACTGCATGCGATTCACATTTCATCAGGTTCCTATTAGCAACCATCTCTTCTCACCGGGTAGGAAAAAATTCAGAACGTAGAGTTGGCCTTATTGACAAACATCCCAAACAGTCTTTCCAGTCGGATTTTCGTAGTACATTGAAATTCTGCTACATTCGAAGATGAACAATATGGAATTTGTATTTACTTTCTTTGGGTAATGTATGAAAATGCAGTGGGAGAAACTCGGGGCGGAGAAAAAAAAGCTCGTCTTCCACCCCTTTTTTTTATTTATTTATTGACGCAGTGGTTTTGGCGCCAGTATTTATCTTTGTGCCTACAAAGCATGCCTGTGTAGCGCTACATATATTCGACGGCAGAAGTTAGTTGTCTCGGCGCCTACCAACATTTTTCAGAACTTCCACTTCCTTTGCACTCGATTCTAAGCCACAGGCGGTTTTTTGGATTACAAAAACCGGGAAAAAAGTGCGGCTTAGATTCGAGTAAATATGGTAATGTGGTAGATGAGTTTTGCTATTTGAGGACCAAAATAACTGATAACAGTCGAAGTAGAGAGGATATGAAATGTATACTGTACAATGTATGGCAAGGAAAGTGTTTCTGAAGAAGAGAAATTTGTTAACATATAGTATAGATTTAAGTGTCAGGAAGTCTTTTCTGAAAGTATTTGTATGGAGTGTAGCCATGTATGGAAGTTAAACATGCATGATAAATAGTTTAGACAAGAAGAGAATACAAGCTTTTGAATTCTGGTGCTACAGAATATGTGTGTGTGTGTGTGTGTGTGTGTGTGTGTGTGTGTGTGTGTGTGTGTGTGTTAACTTCTGCAGTTTTAAAGATGTTGAAATACCCCTGTGTCATTGGATGTGTCTCATTTTTCTGAGATCACAGATGTATTCAGATTTGCTTTAATACTTGACTGTGAATTATTATATATTCTTGTAGAGCTGTAAGAAACCATCTTTCAGCTTATCTGACACTCCACCATTTCTTGGAGCACTGTCCGTCTTATCCATAGACCATGTGAGCAAAAGCTGTCCAAATTCCCAGCTTTGAGATTTACTCATTTCTGGTGACATGCTCCTGAGCTTGCCTGGGACAGCTGCTGCAGCTTACCCGAGTGCAGCACTTTGGGTGAGGTGACCATGCCGTGCCCTGAGACTCATGCCCTCACAAATTCACCTTACTTCCTACTAACTTAAGGCAGCCAAATCACTTGCCTACGTATGCATAACATTACGATATGACAGTCTGTGGTATGATCAAATGATGGTTTGTCTGTACAATCTTCCTACATGAATGGTTTTTTCAGCACTTAATTTAGAACTTCAGCTTTCCTTTAGTTGTCTTCTAATGCCACACCAGATTTGTCAACAAGTGATTGAATAGAAGCCTTAGACCTGTTTCTAGTGCTCGTGACATGAATGAAAAATATAACACATTCATGAACAATGTCAGTACCATGTTTGAAAACTGTTTTCCTCTAAAAGTTACTCAAATTAAACAGAAGGCTATAATAAAACCATGGATTACACAAGGAATAAAGATTTCCTGTAAGACAAAAAGGAAAATGTATCTGTCGACCAAGAATAGCTCCAATGCTGATGATTTAGCTAAATACTAGGAATACTGTAAAATATTAAAAAAAGTGATTCAGACATCTAAACAAATGCACTACGAGAAGAAGATAGCAATGTCAGGGAACAAAATATAAACAATATGGGATATAGTGAAAGAGGAGACTGGTAGAACCAGAAAGGAACAGGAGCAAATAGCATTAAGGGTAGATGACACATTAGTAACTGATGGGCATAGTGTGGCAAATCTATTTAACAAGTACTTTATATCCATTACTGATAGAATGGGATTGTCAGGATCAGTAAATAATGCCCCTGAATATCTGAAACTAGCCTTTACAAATAGCTTCAGGTACATGAATATGTCACTCTTCACCAAAAGAAATAACTTCCATAATAAAATCTTTAAAAACAAAGCATTCTAGTGGTTACGATGAAATATCAACAAAGTTAATTAAGAAATGTTCTTGTGAGTTTAGTACAATTCTAAGTTACTTGTGTAACCAGTCAATTATAACTGGGACATTTCCTGACTGGCTAAAATATGCAGATGTTAAGCCTCTATTCAAGAAAGGATATAAAGAGATACCATCAAACTACAGACCGATTTCACTTTTGCCAGCATTGGTGGTGAGGGTGAGGGTGGAGGTGGGGGTGGGGATAACAACAACAATGATAATGTCAGCAGAGTTCAAACTGTGTCACAAAGATGATTTTCATAAAACCAAGTTCTCGGTTTGATGCTTGGGGTGACACTAAGTGGTAGGACATATTTATTGGGTTATGCAGATGATATCACAGTTTTAGCATAATCAGAGGAAGGGATGGAAGAAACTGTAGAGGACCTAGTGCAAAATGCAAGTAAGATCGAGTTACAGATTAATGTGGAAAAGACTGAGGTAATGGAGATATCGAGTGAAGCCCCTAATGACATCCCATTACAGGTAGGGATATGGAAATTCACTAATGTGAAAAATTTTAAATACCTTGGTACGTGGTTCAACAGACAAAATAATTTAAAACAGGAAATTAACCAACCTATTGTGAATGGGTCTAAATTTTATTTCAGTCTAAAGTAGATAGTGTCATTCAAGAAGCTGTCAATTAAGACCAAACTCAAAGCATACAATGCTGTGATAGTGCCAGTATTTTTGTATGAGACAGAAACCATAAGCATAACAAAGAAGTATGAAGAAAACTTGTTGGTCTTTGAAAGAAAAATTATGAGAAGGATCTTTGGGCCTGTCCAGGAAGTGAGCTCGTGGAGACATAGAAAAAATCAAGAATTGTTTGAGATGATGAGGCAACTGAACATCATTCAAAAACTGAAAGCATGGAGAATAAGCTTGGCAGGCCACATTGCTAGGAGACCAGACACCTCTCTTAAGCTGGGAGGAACTTTGCTATTTGGTTCAAAGATCACATAAAGGTGCAGCAGGAGTGTTTTTGGTGTACAGAAAAACATGTGACAGAAGGCACTGATGACAACCTAAGGGTTGGAAGAAAACGAAACCCTGAGTATTTGTCTAACAAGCAGAGCGAGTTTAATCATTAAGCATATTTGGATATATTTAGAGATCTGCTCCCACGTACGAGTGAAGTTATTGTACTGAGGTATTGACATTAAACTGCGGACTGCGCTTAAAGAAGCTGGTGGGCTGTGTATGCCGCATGTCCATGCCACTCAAATGTATATATAATGGCCTGGCGCTTCCTGTCGGAAGATTCAAGTGGCATCCTGGAGACATTTTCACTGGTGGCTGAGAAGCCCGATGCGAGAGCCGACTTTGTGCTCACAAGCGAGGCAAATATGTGTCGCTCCAGCAGGAGGGTTAGTCATAAGCTCATGTCTGCATGATGTTTTTGCAGCTTTAGTTGTTTAGCCATACTTGGTCTTGCATCTTGCTTCCATCCGCAGTCAGTTTCCTCCATTTGCTGTGATCATCAGCAAGTTGCTCCCACTTGTCACTGTCAATATTAAAAGCACACATATCACGTTTGACACAATCCCTAAAGCATAGTGAAGGTCTTCCACAAGGTATCTTTGCTCCTGCTGTTTCACTGATTAATGTGCGCTGGGGCAGACAGGAGTGGTCCATATGATGCAGATGTCCTAACCACCGCAGGTGACATTGCTTGAGTGTGGCTGTGATACTCGGTTGTTTTGCAGTTTTCAGAACCATATCATTTGTCACATGATCCTTCCGTGATATTCCCAAGATGCTCCATAAGCACCGCAGGTGAAAGGCATTGAGCATTCGTTCCTGTTTGGTGTATGAAATCCAAGTCTCAGCTCCATACAGGAGAGTACTCAGTACACCTGATTGATACACAAGTATTTTTGTCGACAATGTAAGATGTTTGTTGTCCCATACTCGTGTGCGGAACTTTCTGAAAGTGCTGGCAGCCCTTCCTATTCTTGCATTTATCCCATCATCCAGGGAGAGATCTTCTGTCATTATTGAACCAAGATAGCAGAATTTATTGACTACCTTCAACAAGAAGCCGTCCAATTTGATGACAGGCAGATCTGTGTATCCTTGTGCCATGACAACTGGCTTCTTTACATTTATAGACATGGAGAAGAGCTTGCATGCAGTAGAGAATTTATGCACAAGCTCTTGCAGGTCGTCTTGAGTATGTGCTACAAATGCAGCATCGTCAGCAAATTAAAGGCTATTTACAAGCAAGTCTCCTTGGGTGCTCTTGGATCTGAGTAGAGAAATGTTGTAGAGCTTCCCATCAGCTCTGGTACACAGATGAATGCCCATGTTAGTTTCACCAAAAGTGACTTTGAGGAGTGCTGAGAAAAAAAATATTGAACAAAGTGAGCCATTATGCAGCCTTGACGAACCCCTCTTTTCACATCAAATGGGTCAGATGTGATTCCGTCAAAGACCACAGCACCTTCAATATCTTTGTGAAAAGCCATGATCATCTTTAAGAGCTCTGGAGGACACCCTATCTTCAAAAGTACTGTGTACAGTCCTTCTCTGTTAACTGTGTCGAAAGCCTTGTTTAGGTCGATAAAGGCAGTGAACAGAGGGGGTTTCAGCTCGTGGCACTTTTCCTGAATTTGCTAGAGTTTGAAGATCATATCAACTGTAGATCATTGGGGACGAAACTCACATTGTTCCTCAGGGTATATGCACTCGGCAAGCTTCTGAAGCTTGTTAGCACTGTCACATGGATAGCAGTAACGATAAAACCACTTCAAGTATGACGTCAGTGTAATCATCTGGTCATTTGTGTACAAACTGTTTATTTTATTTTGTATAATGTAAAATGTCTCTGATGAATAATGTCATCCTGTAACAATGATCATTTAACCCTAGGATGCATGGTGCCGAAAACACACATGAATGCATATGCAGGGCCTCCAAGGCCCTGCCCTAATTAAAAATTTTCCTCTTTTCATATAATCATTCTTTGGAGTTATATTTATTTCTGTCAAATTTATTGTCAAATTGAAAGATTCCTAAGATACAGTAACAGGATCTAGTGGGCCTGATTAACATTTTATAAATTAAAAAAAAAAACTCAAAGAGTGAATTTTTATTAGTTACATCCATTTACATACAACATATACAAATAATTTTATTAATTCACTTATAAGTTGCAGTTTACATTTTATAACATTTATTAGAACCAATTTCTTCAATTAAAACATGCTTATTATTCACAATATTATGTATATAGGAAATATTTTGACAAAAAAGTTATTATTCATTGTTCACTCAAAATTGAATTTTTCTTAGTTTTCAACATGTGACAAACAAGAAGCACAAAGAACGCCAATGTTCCTTACAAATGTTGTTTTTACACTTAATGCATGTCATAGCACTTTTCCTGTGTTTATTATATGGACAATAATTGCATCTTCTTCTTTTTCCTGAAACAGGTAGTTGGTTCGGCAATATGGCATCTTTGCATGGCATCAACGATTTTCGTTGGAAGATTAGGGATCTGAATACGAAGTTCCATTAGTGGTCTTACCATTTCCTCTGCTAAATTTCTTAGGAACAAACGCCTTTTATCACTTCTTCCACTATGGTATGTCAGATGTTGGGCGGAAAATAAAATTTCACTGTTCATTGCCGCGTTGTCCATCATATTCACCCATAATGCAGATGGCCATCTTCTTGTTTGTCTCTTGCAAGTGTAATAACGAATTTTCTGGTCCATTTGATCTACTCCACCCTTCGTAGAGCTGTAGAACTTTATTATATCTGGTTTCTTTTTTGCATGAATTTCATCAATGTTTCTGTTGTGATGCATTGTGCTAATGAGAACTACAGACTTTTTCTTTTTGGGAACATAACTCACCATTGTAATGTCACCTCTAAATGCAAACAAAGAGGAATGAAGCGCTCTTGAGGCAGATGGTTTAATCTCATTAGGAATTTGTGGTTCATTTTGTTTTGTTCCCACCACTGTAATCTGCTTCTGAAGCATCTCTTCTGCCAGCTGCACACTAGTAAAGAAGTTGTCAACAGTAATATTTTTTTGACGATCCTTCAATGCTTTTAGCAAGATCTTTCACCACATTCAATCCAAGATTTTTCTGAATAGGTTCATGAGCCTTCATTCCCATGTAAACAATTCCGTCTAAAGCATATGCAGATGTAGCATCACATAACCAAAATATTTTTATGGTATACTTGGCTGGTTTAGAGGGCATATACTGGGTGAAGCTCCATGTACCATGGAATGGGACTAGCTGTTCATCAACTGTGAGCGAATCATCGGGCATCATTCTATTTCTACACATTCTACACATTCTCAAGAAATAGTTCCCATACATAGCGAACAGATGGAAGTTTATCATCTGCAGATCGAGCTTCACGGGTACGCCTGTCTTCAAATCTAATCATTCTCCTTATATCCTCCAATCTATTTACTGACATGGTGGCCTTATATGTAGGATTTGCCTTTTCATCCAAGAATAATTCTCTAATAGGGACATCCCAACTCTTCTCAACACCAGAAAGCAGTAAAAGACCAAGAAAACCCTCCATTACAGCAAGCAAAACGTTTTTTCACGTTTTACCACGTATAGAAGCCACTCTTCTGCCTTCAATATTTGTGTAGCTGATGATTTCCTCTAGTATTTCCTTGGAGATGAAATAGTCCCAGGCATCCTTAGGTTTACAGGTTTTCAAGCCACGGGCTGGACCAAGTGCCTTCTTTACGATATTGTGGACAGGCATACGAAAAGTTACAGGAGGATCTAATTTCCAAATTGTTCCATTCCGACTAATGTATGTATGGTCTTCTATACCTTTTTGTGGTGATTCTTCATTTTCAGACTCTGATGAAGTAATATTATCGGAAGGACTGTCATCTGCCTCAATATTCACATCTGAAGGTTCATTGGCTGATTCTTCACTACTTACATCTTCAAAAATATTTCCTTCCTCGCAAGAATCATCTTCTTCAGACCAATGAGCCACAACACTTTCAAAATTAGCTGCATTTGCACGTACCGACTCTCTTGCTTTGCGTGTCGAAGCCATAGCAAAAGGTGTGTCTCTCGAACAGCAGCTTGTGCAGCACTAAACGAGTCATACTCGTAACAATATGGGCCTTGCAGCAACAAACAAACTACAGTAACAATGAGGCTGACAAGAGCAGCACAGGATAACAATACTATGCAATAATAAAACATCTGATAGCAAAGAGATCAATAATAAACCGACATCGCCAATATGTGAAAGTGGTGTGTATTATTTTTTAGTTATACTATTACTACTGCAGCTACTGCTGCTGTTGGCACTCATGTTGCTGGAAATACCACTACAGTTATTGTTGAATTAATAACTGCTCCCAAACAAATGTTGAAGACAATATAGGCGAAAGAACATTTATAAATGTGTGAGGGCCTCTGAAGCCCTGTGTATGCATTCACGGTGTATGGGTAAACGTATTGAATTATACAAAAAACTTAAAAAGGTATCTCATTCAGACTTGATAGGAGGATTGTCACAGTGTTAGTGACAGAGTACTGGAAAGCAGTTTGAAATCAAACAAAAAATCACAGAATTTTTTTAAAAATGAAGACACACAAGGGCCTCGGGGGCCCTATATATGCATCCTAGGGTTAATCTGTATGCTTTGATTATATCAAAACCGTTTTTATTCAGAATTAGGCTTTTAACTGCACTGAACTTTTGTTTTAGTATTATATATAATTTGTAGCTGTCTTGCAATTGAGTTTCTATGGACAGCATAGTGAACGAATTATCATAGCCATCATGACAGCTTAACTCAGAGGTAGGCTGGTTCAAATCCTGGTGCTGAAAAATTTTCACTAACAGTAGGTGGTTGACAAGGGGAGGAGAGGTGGTGGTGTGAAGTTCTTGATCACCAGTCTTTGCATCGATGCTCTGGATTAAATTCCAAATTTTTCTCCATTATCCTTGAAGCTAGGACATTTGACACTTTTGATGATGATCCATACATTGGATGAGAACATTACACTAGGTGGCCCCCTTGGTGGTATTTTAAATGAGTGGTCTATGCCCTGGCATCAGGTTTCACCCCATCCCTTCCCTTCATAACAACACAAACTGAATAGTCCACTGTACAAGCACTCATCACAGTCATCCACATGACACAAATGCACACTTGACACTTCATAAAAGACTGGGGGAAGGTAATGGCAAAATACCTACACTAGGACTTTACACAGGATGGCAATTCAGGATTTCTACAGCTTCTGCTCTAGACTCATTCCCTGAGTGTGGGAATACTCTGACTTGTCTAGCTCCAAAGATGAGAAAGAGACTGAAAAAAATGTGTGACAAGATAAAAGAAATTATTGAGATCATTAAGGGAGATGATAGTTTAATTCTGTTGAGTGACTTAATTGAAATTAAGGAAAGGAAGGGAAGGAAAAATTATAGGGGAATGTTGACTCGAGGAAAGCAATGAGATGGGAAACTGCCTAGTAGAATTTTTCACAGGGAACAATTTAATCATTGCTTACAGGTGGTCTGAGAATTATGAGAAATTATAATATTCGTGGAAGAGACATCGAGCACAGGAGTGGGTTAGTTGGTTAGTTACTTTTTTCATAAATCAGATTCATGATAAATATGGATTGTGTCAACAGAACAAACATGAAATATGACTTTTATCCATTGTGGATGTGGAACACTGCGACTGTGGTGTGAAAAGGTTTTCAGAAATTACTGCAACCAGTCGCCTTTTATGTAGATGTATTTTATTTAACCATAAACATGAAATATGATGCAAAACAAAAAATAAATAAATAAATACTTGTAAGGTGACACGCTGGACATTCACAGATATTTTTTGTGTAAAACTGACTAATTCTTTTAACAATTTCTCTGTGTTATACGAGTTGTTAAGGATAAACATCTGTAATCTTCATTTTAAAATACTTCCGTTATCTGTTAGACATTGTATTTCGGATAATAGCTTGTCAGACAGTCATAGCTGCATATTTTACCCATTTCGGTGCCAAAGTTAGATTTATTAAAGGATAATGTTGAACATCTTCCTTCTAATGTTATATGTGTGAATATTGGACTGTTAACCACACATTTCATAAGTGAATGTATATAATGTGGGGTTGCAGTTAATATTCCCAGCTATATAAAGAGATTCCTGAAAGATGTATGTGTGTGTAACCCACACATAATTCTAATTACTTTCTTTTGTGCAGTGAATACCATCTGTCCAGAATATTGCCCCATAAGATATCAGTGAATGAAAATACACAAATTGTGTTAATTTATGACTTCCCTGTCCCCACAGTTGGTAATTTTAGTGGATCTACTATGCGGCTTTCTCACTTCATATTTTTAGCAGATTGCTCACCTACCCTCTTCTTCTCTCTTGTTAGTATACTAGATTAATGGGATATGAGCTATTTTTGAGAGTACAAAACTGGAAAAGCTGTGTTTTTTGAGTGTTTGAAGCTAGTCAAATTGGTGCAAAACATAATTTGTTATTTTCCCTGTTGATGTTTCTTTGCTTTGTTTCACAGGAATGCATGTGTCATTTGCTTACAGCTATAATTCTGCCCCCTAATTCAAATAAATTGGCAGATCATTAACATAAAGCAAGAACAACTGTGTGCTGTTGATTGACCCCTATGCAGTGTGCATTGTAATTTCTCCCTATACAGATGAAGTGGCATTCTATTTGTATTACTTGAACAGCCTAGGGTAACTTCCTGCATTATGTTTCTTAAAAAAGAACTAAACTAGGCATGTGTTGAAGTACATATTCTTTGAAAAGTTGGATGAATAAAAAAATCCACTCACCAAGCAGCTGCAGGAGAACAAGTGGCTCTTTTGTAATTCAAACTGTGGTAGCTAATTATCCTTTTACTACACAGGTGGATGAAACTGTGGAGTACATTACCTTCTCAAAAATTTTAGAAAATGGTGTAAGGAGTGATGCTGGGTGGCAGTTATTGAGATCTGTGGAGTCTCCCTTCTCGTATAGAGAGGCCTAACAATGGCATATCTCAGATAGTTTGGTATGACACCCTGGATTACTGATTCATTAATAAGTAACTAAGAACATAATCTACACTCCTGGAAATGGAAAAAAGAACACATTGACACCGGTGTGTCAGACCCACCATACTTGCTCCGGACACTGCGAGAGGGCTGTACAAGCAATGATCACACGCACGGCACAGCGGACACACCAGGAACCGCGGTGTTGGCCGTCGAATGGCGCTAGCTGCGCAGCATTTGTGCACCGCCGCCGTCAGTGTCAGCTAGTTTGCCGTGGCATACGGAGCTCCATCACAGTCTTTAACACTGGTAGCATGCCGCGACAGCGTGGACGTGAACCGTATGTGCAGTTGACGGACTTTGAGCGAGGGCGTATAGTGGGCATGCGGGAGGCCGGGTGGATGTACCGCCGAATTGCTCAACACGTGGGGCGTGAGGTCTCCACAGTACATCGATGTTGTCGCCAGTGGTCGGCGGAAGGTGCACGTGCCCATCGACCTGGGACCGGACCGCAGCGACGCACGGATGTACGCCAAGACCGTAGGATCCTACGCAGTGCCGTAGGGGACCGCACCGCCACTTCCCAGCAAATTAGGGACACTGTTGCTCCTGGGGTATCGGCGAGGACCATTCGCAACCGTCTCCATGAAGCTGGGCTACGGTCCCGCACACCGTTAGGCCGTCTTCCGCTCACGCCCCAACATCGTGCAGCCCGCCTCCAGTGGTGTCGCGACAGGCGTGAATGGAGGGACGAATGGAGACGTGTCGTCTTCAGCGATGAGAGTCGCTTCTGCCTTGGTGCCAATGATGGTCGTATGCGTGTTTGGCGCCGTGCAGGTGAGCGCCACAATCAGGACTGCATACGACCGAGGCACACAGAGCCAACACCCGGCATCATGGTGTGGGGAGCGATCTCCTACACTGGCCGTACACCACTGGTGATCGTCGAGGGGACACTGAATAGTGCACGGTACATCCAAACCGTCATCGAACCCATCGTTCTACCATTCCTAGACCGGCAAGGGAACTTGCTGTTCCAACAGGACAATGCACGTCCGCATGTATCCCGTGCCACCCAACGTGCTCTAGAAGGTGTAAGTCAACTACCCTGGCCAGCAAGATCTCCGGATCTGTCCCCCATTGAGCATGTTTGGGACTGGATGAAGCGTCGTCTCACGTGGTCTGCACGTCCAGCACGAACGCTGGTCCAACTGAGGCGCCAGGTGGAAATGGCATGGCAAGCCGTTCCACAGGACTACATCCAGCATCTCTACGATCGTCTCCATGGGAGAATAGCAGCCTGCATTGCTGCGAAAGGTGGATATACACTGTACTAGTGCCGACATTGTGCATGCTCTGTTGCCTGTGTCTATGTGCCTGTGGTTCTGTCAGTGTGATCATGTGATGTATCTGACCCCAGGAATGTGTCAATAAAGTTTCCCCTTCCTGGGACAATGAATTCACGGTGTTCTTATTTCAATTTCCAGGAGGGTATTATAGGACCACAACATTTTAGTATGTCATTGGAGGTATTATACACCCCATTTGCACTTCAGCTTTCTAGTGTCATGATGACTTCCTCATTACAGAAGGGTATATGAAATTAATTTGTATTTCACTAAGTGTCCTCTGTGTTGCTTCTTCAGTATACGGTTTGGTTTGTCTTCTGAGATACTTGCATAAATTTTCTCATTTGTTTTTGAAAAGTGATTAAAAAAACTGCTATACATGACCTATCTTTTACAATAGTACCATTATTTTCAACAGAAATAATGTCATCTTCTATAGCTTCTGTCTCTGTATCACTTTTAAAAATATTCAGTTTTGAATTGATTGTATTATCTGATCTGTCAGTTTCAGGTAAAATGAGCATACCCATGGATATTTTTACTACTTTTCTTAATGTGTTACGGTACTGTTCATAACGTGAATGCATTTCTGGATAATTATGTGTTCTGGCTGTTTTGTATGTCTCTTCTTCATTGTGAAGAGACTGATACCTGTACTGCTCCAAGGGTATTTTATTGACATAATATTTTGAAAAAATGCTTTCATAAAGCTATACAGACTCATTAAGAAATATGTTGAATTTAGAGCTTGCATTATGCTCAATGGAAACTTCTCCCCAGTCAACATTTTTAAGCTTTCTTTAAAATCTTGAGTAATTTTGTAGTTAATCAGCCTCAAAGTTGTATTTAAATATTTCTGAACTTTATATGGAGCTTCGTGACTAACTGCACGTCATTTTTCATATTATGTAATGCTAAGACAGAGAGTTTGAAACCTGATTTTTAAAACTGCGAAGCAATGTTACAGCAAATTAAGATTGGAGAAATTGTGGAAGTTGAGGAAATGGGACCAGGATACATCTAAAGACCAGGGGTTGTTCAGAATTTCAAAGAGTACATTAGGAAATGGTTGGCTGAAATAGGGGAAAAGAAATGCAATAGAAAATGACTAGGAAAGATATATATAGTGTCAAAAAATTATAGAAACCTGTGGAGAAGACAGACACACTTTTGTGAGTATGGGCTCAGCTGCCAGTCCATTACTAAATAAAGGAGGGAAGACCAAAAAGCAGATGAAATATGTAGGAGAGCTATATGATGGAAACAAACTCCAAGTTGTTGTTATAAAAAGAGAACAGGAAGTATATGAAGATGTTGAAGAAGATGCTTTATTGCATGAAGAATGTGACAGGACACTGAAACAACATAAGTTGAAACAAGACACCTTATGTAGACAAAATTCTCCTAGAATTATTGAGATCATCTGGAAAAAGTACCACTAAAAAGAAACTGTCTCACCTGATATACAAGATATATGATACGTGCAAAATACGCTCAGACTTCAAGAAGAAAAAATAATTCCAGTTCCAAATAAGGCAGGTACTGAAAGATATGAGTATTAATAAACTATCAATTTTTAGTAATTCATAATTGCAAAATAGTAACATAAGTTAAGTGTAGAAGAATGGGAAAGTGGTAGAAGCTGACCCAAGGGGAGATCAGTTTGGTATGTAGGAGCATGTGAGGCAATACTTATCCTATGACTTAGGGTAGAAGATAAGTTAAAGAAAGGGAAACCTGTGTTTATGGTGTTTGTGGATTTAGAGGGAGCTTTTGGCAATGTTAGCTGCAATATTCTTTGAAATTCTGAAGGTAGCAGGGATAAAATACAGGGAGAAAAATGTTATTTACAACTTTTACAGAAACCATACTGCAGATATAAGAATCAAAGGACATGAAAGAGAGGCAGTAATAGAGAAAGGAATGAGACAAGGTTGTTTCCTGTCCCTTGTGTTATGCAGTCTATACCGTCTACACTATACAGTCTATATCCTGCAAATGCAAGCAGGATAGAAATTCAAAGAGAAATTTGGAATGGATAACCAGTTATCAGATTATGAGGTCATCTTCAGACGTTTACTGAGTATTGTCACCAAAGAAGTTACAATGTTTGTAAATGACTTTGGAAGAGAAGTTACACACCTAGATTGAAGCAGAAATGTAGAGTGAAACAGAGTAAACAGAAAATTTTTTTGACACAAACGGGGAACAGCAAGCCCACATAACAGTTTATATTAATAAACAAAACCAATAAAACAAAATAAAATTAAATTACTGTTTGACAAGTCTAATTCAGGAGGTATATAATCAAACAATGGGAAATCGAAGATGGAATGTAACAATACCAAAGAAGGAAAGTTACTACTCACCATATAGCAGAGGTTCTGAGTCACGATAGGCACAACAAAAAAGATTCACACAATTATAGCTTTCGGCCATTAAGCCCTTTGTCAGCAGTAGACACACATAAGCGCCCACACACACACACACACACACACACACACACACACACACACACACACACACACACACACACTCCCGTAAACACAACTTGCACACACATCTGCAGTCTCAGAGAGCTGAAACGACACTGCGAACAGCTGCATCAATACATGATGGGAGTGGTGACTGGGTGGGGGTAAGGAGGAGGCTGGGGCGGGGAGGGGGATGGATAGTATGGTGTGAGTGGCAGACAGTCAAGTGCTGCAGTTTAGACGGAGGGCAGGAGAGAAGGTGTGGAGGGGGCAGGTGGTAAGTAGCCGAAAGGAAGAAGTAAAAAGACTGTGTGTGGCGGTGAAATGATGGCTGTGTAGTGCTGGAATGGGAACAGGGAGGGGGCTGGATGGGTGAGGACAGTGACTAACGAAGGTTGAGGTCAGGAGGGTTACGGGAACATAGGATGCATTGCAGGGAAAGTTCCCACCTGCACAATTCAGAAAAGCTGCTGCTGGTGGGAAGGATCCATATGACACAGGCTGTGAAGCAGTCATTGAGATGAGGGATATCATGTTTGGCAGCATGTTTAGCAACAGGTTGTTTTAACTTGTTTTTTGGCCACAGTTTGTCAGTGGCCATTCATGAGGACAGACAGCTTGTTGGTTGTCATGCTTACATAGAATGCAGCACAGTGGTTGCAGCTTACCTTGTAAATCACCTGACTGGTTTCACAGGTAACCCTGTCTTTGATGTTAGTTACCGGACTGGAGTAGGTATAGTCCTGGAAAACCATATCAATCAAGCCCAATCCTCCTTGCAGTACCTTCTCTCCATCCGCAAAATTCTCCTGCTATGTAATCCCAAAATCCTGGAACCCATAACACACATTGAAACTCTTGCCCTGCAGGAACTTGAACAATATGCACAACAAACCTCAGAAAGCTCTCCATCCCACTCAGTTCATACTCTCACCTCAGAGTACCACTGTCCACTTCTACAACAACCTCCAAACCTCCACCACTCCTACAACAACCTCCAAACCTCCACCACTCCCCCAAATAGCTGACAAATCCTTTCTCACAGACCTACTACACTTACCCCACCCTCCAAAACTCTCTCCCACCACCACACAGAACCCAGAACCTAAACAGACCCACAACACAGTTATGAACCTTTCCTCCAGAAGCCTTAGTCCCACAGAAATATCAGTCCTTTCCTTGTATTCTTGCTCACCCACGAGTCGGATGCACGCCCTGGAGCATTGAACATCTCCCGCTTCTCCCGGTGCTGCGGCACTGTGGACTTAGTTTTGGCAGACAACCACTTTCGGTAGCTTTGCGAACAATGTTCGCCAACTTGTAAGCTCTGGCTCACCCTCACCTCCCTAGGCCTATGTATCCCCTTTCAACATGCTTTAGCCAATAAATGGCCTTTCTCTAAAAATTATTCTATTATTCCATAATGCTCACCGCCTGCCCATACCTGCCATCCTGTACAATTGTAAGCTATGGCTCACCCTCACCTCCCTAGGCCTATGTATCCCCTTTCAACATGCTTTAGCCAATAAATGGCCTTTCTCTAAAAATTACTCTATTGCCACACTCCCAAATTCTACCATGCAGGACTAGTGAAAGACCTTTTCTCCTTCTCCCAGTCCCTACAGTGGAAATACTTTTTCGCCACCAACCCGACCAATCAGACTCAACCAAAGACCAATATTGAACCTTGCCTAACTCAGTTCACTCCTCCATCCAACTGTGATCCACCCCCACTGCCTCCAAACCACCCCCTGTTAACTTTCCAGAATTTCTTAACCTCAGACTTTGCCTCAGCATCATGCCGCAAATCCCTCAACATGCCAACTAACCTTACATCTGCAGAAAGAACTGCAGTCCACCATCTAAAAACTGATCCCGACCTCATAATCCTACCTGCTGACAAAGGCTCCACCACCGTTGTTTTGAACCGCAAGGATTATGTGGCAGAAGGACTCCGTCAGCTGTCAGATACTTCCACCTACAAACCATGCCACAGTGATCCCATTCCAGTAATCCAGCAGGATCTCCAGTCACTACCCAAATCCTTAGGCCCATCCCAGAACGTCTCCCCAGAGTCCATCACTCTACTTACCCCTACCATTCCCACCTTCTACATGCTTCTTAAAGTCCATAAACCCAACCACCCAGGACACCTCATTGTGGCTGGTTACTGTTCCCCCACTGAGAGAATCTCTGCTCTTGTAGACCCAACACCTTCAACCTATTACCTGGAACCTATCCTCCTACATAAAAGATACCAATCATTTCCTTGACCAACTCTCCACAATTCCTGTCCCTTTACCACATGGTGCCCTGCTCGTCACTATTGATGTCACCTCTCTGTACACTAACATTCCTAATGCCCATGGTCTTACTGCTATTGAACACTACCTTTCCAGATGCCCTATGGATTCCAAACCAACAACCTCCTTCCTAGTCTCCATGACCAACTATATCCTCACCCACAATTACTTCTCCTTTGAAGGCATTACTTACAAATAAATCTGCGGTATGGATATGGGCACCCGCATGACACCGTCCTATGCTAACCTACTCATGGGGCATCTAGAGCAAGCCTTCCTAAAAACCCAGAATCCTAAACCCTTCACCTGGTTCAGATTCATTGATGACATCTTTGCTATCTGGATTGAAGGTGAGAACACCTTATTCACATTCCTCCAGAACCTCAACAACTTCTCCCCCATTTGCTTCACTTGGTCCTACTCAACCCAACAAGCCACCTTCCTAGATGATGTCCTTCACCTCAGAGACGGCTACATCAGTACTTCCGCCCATATAAAAACTACTAACCGCCAGCAATACCTCCACTTTGACAGTTGCTACCCATTCCATAACAAGAAGTCCCTTCTGTACAACCTAGCCACCCGTGGTCGTCGCATCTGCAGTGACGAGCAGTCTCTCTCAAAATATACTGAGGGTCTCACTGAAGCCTTCACTGACTGTAATTATCCTCCCATCCTTGTACAAAAACAAATCTCCTGTGCCTTATCTTTCCAGTCTCCCATCACCTCTCAAAGTCCCACAATCCGGCCACAGAGGAGCATTCCCCTTGTAACTCAGTACCATCCGGGATTGGAGCAACTGAATTACATTCTCTGCCAGGGTTTCGATTACCTCTCATCGTGCTCTGAAATGAGAAATGTCCTGCCCACTATCCTTCCCACCCCTTCCGCCATCCACCAAACCCACACAATATACTCGTCCATCCTTACACAACCCCTGCTCCCAATCCCTTACCTCATGGCTCATACCCCTGTAATAGACCTAGATGCAAGACCTGTCCCATACATTCTCCTACCACCACCTACCCCAGTCTGGTCACTAACATCATGTATCCCGTCAAAGGCAGGGCTACCTGTGAAACCAATCATGTGATTTACAAGCTAAGCTGCAACCACTGTGCTGCATTCTATGTAGGCATGACAACCAACAAGCTGTCTGACCGCATAAACGGCCACCGATAAACTGTGGCCAAAAAACAAGCTGGACCACCCTGTTTGCTGAACATGCTGCCAAACATGATATCCCTCATCTCAATAATTGCTTCACAGCCTGTGTCATATGGATCCTTCCTACCAACAGCAGCTTTTCTGAATTGCGCAGGTGGGAACTTTCCCTGCAATGCATCCTATGTTCCCGTAACCCTCCTGGCTTCAACCTTCGTTAGTCACTGTCCTCACCCATCCAGCCCCCTCCCTTTTCCCATTCCAACACTACACAGCCATCGTTTCACCGCCACACGCAGTCTTTTTACTTATTCCTTTCGGCTGCTTACCCCCTGCCCCCTCCACACCTTCTCTCCTGCCCTTCGTCTAAACTGCAGCACTTGACTGTCTGCCACTCACACCATACTATCCATCCCCCTCCCCACCCCAGCCTCCTCCTTACCCCCACGCAGTTGCCACTCCCATCATGCACTGGTGCTCTTGTTCACAGTGTGGTTTCAGCTCTCTGAGACCACAGACGTGTGTGCAAGTTGCGTTCACGTGAGTGTGTGTGTGTGTGTGTGTGTGTGTGTGTGTGTGTGTGTGTGTGTGTGTGTGTGTGTGTGTGTCTACTGCTGACAAAGCACTTAATGGCCGAAAGCTATATTTGTGGGAATCTTTTTGCTGTGCCTCTTGCGACTCAGCACCTCCGCTATATGGTCAGGAGGTATATAACATGAACAGCCTCTGACAAAAATATATCTGATGACAAAATTGAATTCGAATCTTAGCTGCAATTGGGAATTGAAACAATTGCAATGGCAAGAAGTGAAAATTTGTACTGAACTGCAACTCAAACCCAGATTTCCTCCTGTACATGAGTGGTCGCCTTAAAGGCTTTGGCTATCCAAGTAAGCTTCTCATCCAACCCAGATTACAACTTGTCGCAACTACAGATGCAGTGTCCGCCGTTTATTACCCTCATTGCTCACAGCTTCATCCCACAAGAGTTCAGACTAAGAAAGCACCTGCACTGAATGATTATTAATTCCCATCAAGGTGCACATATATTTATATGTGTGGTGTCTGTTCTTACGTACATGTCCAATAGAATGCACACGTTTCATGTGGTGTCTCTTCTTTCAGACATGAAAGGTGTCTGTTCTTTCAGACATATCCGAAAGAAAAGACACCACATATATAAAAATAAATCTATAAACAAAGACTACACATGAAGAGTAATTGACAGTTTGTCCACAAGAATTGAGAAAAACAACACCAATAGGAGAAAAAATACAATATTGATAGTAATTATCTGATATACCTAGTAGCCAAGATCTAAAAATAGACAAGCAAAAAATCAGTAGCGGCAGAGTAATGTGCACATTTTTCCTTCCTATTATGTTAGAGAAATAGGCAGAATAGACCAAGTCAGAATAGTTCAGATTGAATTGCACATGAACAGCATATGTGTGATACATATTAATACACAAAAGATTGAAACAGGCCAATGGAAGTATCTAGATTTACTGGAATGTGTAAAAATTTACCTCCTTAAAATCAAAATAGGTGCCCAATGTCCACGCTAAGTGAGCAGACATATTATCCCAACCACAAGAGTTTTAGTAATTTCAAAGATTTATTCTGGCATTATATTGTTAAATAACAGAATGTAATGTAACCCAGTACAATTTTGTCATGGTCATACAGCATCTAATAAGAAACTGCATCTTTGGCAAAGTAATATTGTGCCATGTCTGTATACTGGGTAAATCCAATTGTAAATTTGTTCAAACAATGTAGGAAAAGACAGATTGCTACTTACTGTAAAGAAGACATGTCAAGTTGCAGACAGGCGTGATTAAAAGACACTCATATACAGCTCTCAGCCACAGCCTTCATCAGTAAAGAGAGAGACATACACAACATTCATACATAACACATACAAGCAAGCACACCTCATGCACATATGATCGCCAACTCCAGCATTCCGCCTCGAGGTGCTGGTGTTAAGGGGTCATGTGTGCATGACGTGTGCTTGCATGTGTATGTGTATGAATGTTTTGTGCATGTCTCTCTTTACTGATGAAGGCCGTGGCCAAAAGCTATATGTGAGCAGCTTTTAATTGTGCCTGTCTGTAACATGACATGTCTTCTTTACCGTAAGTAGCAATCTGTCTTCTCCTACATTGTTGATATTCCTGCCTGGAGTTTCCATTGTTTGATTTTTGTAAATTTGTTTGCCTTCAATAGTGTCATGTCCTTTTGGTGCAATGCAGTTCTCTTCCCTAAATGTTAATACATAACCAAGGAACTTTCCTTCCACCTTCCATGGCAAGATTCCTGTGTGTCTTCATTTTCCTTTTATTTTTGAATGATTCCATAATTTTCAAGTACTGGTAACTGGAAATATTTGTTAGCTCTTTGACCATAATATATCTGTAATGCCAGAATATGGCCAATTGAGCAAATGGCATTGTTATGAGGAACATAGATTAACGCCTTCTGCTAAATTGATAATGTCTGGTGACATAGGTATTTCTAGTCAAAGGGCTGTCAAATGTATCTAGGTACTCTACAATGGCCTATGGCCAAAATTGTATAGTAATATGAAAATAAAATAAAAATTAACAGTTGTAGACATCACTCAAAAGAATTCGTGGCTGTTGTGGAATGAGCATAAAAGAAAACTTTCCTTCTCAATTCATAATTAATACTTTTGGGGAAAAATGAACACATGACCTTCTAACTACAGGGCCATTCTGAATTACAGTTAAAATTAAAACAGAAATAAAGGTTTGCAATGCTACCAAAATAAGAAGTACAATCATATTGAATGGTAATATAAGTATTACAATAGAGCCATTTGTGGAAACCAAACCAGTTTACAATCTTCAGAGAGCAGTTTGCAAGTTTTAGCCTTGAAGGAGGATATTTTTTTTGGGTGGAGGGAGGGGGGAGGGGGGAGGAGGGGGGGGAAGGGGTTGCCGGTGGGTTGGCAGTTCCATATATGTCCAGTTTTGCATTGACTGATAGCATCCCTATGTGTTTGTTATGATTAACATCTGGTGTATTTGTTCACCACTCCATTCACCACATTTTGAGTGCTGCCAATATTTCCTCATTAGACACTGTAGTCTGTATAAATCATCATAATGATTTTGTACAATCACTCTTTCTTTTGTCCTCATGCAAATAGCCTGTGGTAATGCTCCAGTATTCAATTTATACATCACTTCTACATGTCTGCAAAGTATGATGCTCTTCATTAACAAGTGACTAGCACATACATATAAAAAATTAATAATTGAAGAATGATTCTGTGCTCTCTTTGCCTGAGGGCATCAGTGAACTTTTTGCAAAGAAAATAGTAAAACACTTATGAAAAAGGAAGGCATGAGGAATGGCGTCACCAACATGGACCCCAGAAGTTAATCATAACAAGCATGTTGGGGTGTTAACACTCAGTGCAGAATTCTTTCTTTAAATTATATTTTAATGACGTTCCAACTTCTTAATGAAGCTGAAGCCATTTGTTTACACAACAGTGTATACTAAATTGTTTTTGAGTTGTTGTTAATTGCAAGTACAGGGCTGTTCTAAGTACATTCAGGCTTTCAGAAGATGACTCCATGAAAATTACAAGAGATACAGAAAATAGGCACACATCAGTAATCTTCTACAGATGACATATCTAGAACATAAAAAGAAAATTTTTCCTTTTCAAGAGACTTACCTAATAAATCTGTAAAATTTTTATCTCACCATCATTCCATTATAAAAAAATGTATTGTATATACTTTGTGTATGCTTATTTGCATCTAAGAAAAAAACGTTATGTGTAGTGGTTTTGTGTAAGTCTGAAACGTACTTTGGTGTGCCCCAAACATAAAAAATTGAGAAGTGCGGCAATAGTCAGACGCTTGTCGTGCACACCTCAACACATCTTGGTCTGTATCAATGACAACATTAACTCTCTATCTTTGCAGCTCTTCCAAATTAAGTGACAGTGGAGGCAGGAACACATGATCTTTGATGTTAAGGAGGCATCACATAGTATTCATTCAGATGAGCATAGGGCTCTTCCAAATTAAATGGCAGTGAAGGCAGGAACACATGATCTTTGATGTAACCCCATAAGGCAACATCATATAAATTTCATTCAGATGAGCATGGGGCTCACTGAAGAAGAGGAGAGTCATGATGGGGAGCATGCCCAATTTGACACTTAGGCAGTTCATCATTGCGGTAATTGTTAACATCTGAAAGAAATTGTGGTGGAGCACCATTTTTTTACAAAATGAAGTTTCTGCTGTCTTTCTGTAATCGTAGCAAAAGAGATTGTTGCAGTGGCAAAAGACATTGTTGCAGATTTCCAAGTACACAAATACAGTCACAGTTTTTTTCACAAAGATAAATGGCCCATTACTTTTGAAGAGGATGGTGAACAAAAAATATTAAGTTTAGGTGAATCGTGACTGTGTTCTACAATCACATGTGTATGTTCCATGCCCCAAACCCATGCCCCAAACATGCATGTTACAATGATTCACCTTTCCAGACACATGAAACGTGGCTTCATCATTGAAAACCAACTTATGTTGAAAACCATCTCCTGCTATAGCCACTGTAAGTGAGGGTAAAATTCAGAATGAATCTCATTGTCCCAAATAGTCAGCACATTTAACAACTGCAGCCAGTATGGTTTTACATAGAGCTGTTTTTGTAGAATCTGCCAAACAGTTGATTGTGGTATCTGCAGTTCTCTGCTTAGATGTATCTTTGATTTCTTTGGGCTCGTGATGAATGCCCACACTCCACCTGCTTTGCTGATGATCTCAGCTGGCCTGATTTCTTCACATCACAGCCAGTCTTACAGAACATATTGTACCATTCATGTACTACTTTGTCTTTTAGAGCTTTTACCTAATATTTGTTATGTAATCATTAATGAATCATCACAGTTGACTCACATTTAGTGAATTCAAGAACAAAAATGCATGCATTGCTCTGTATATGCCGTGTTCTGACATTCCTGCTTCCTAGTTGTGTGCTCTGCAGCTACACTATGGTGTGTATTACGAATAAAAATTTGGAGAGCTGCTCTAGATGTGTCATTTTTCTGTATGTCTCATAGTTTCTGAGCAGTACATCTCATAATTTTTGAGCACTTGTCTTCTGAGATCCTGAAGGTACTTCTGAATAACCCTGTAAATTGTAATGACACTTAGAAAGCCATTTCCTTGTGATATCAATTACTTGAAATAGGCACATTTCTGTTAGATTAGAAAATTTGAAACTTATGTGTCTTACATTTATCAAGGTAACAACATTTCACTTTTATTCTCATTAGAGACAATGAAACTGAATTTGAAGTACTTTTCACAGAAGTTTCATAGATATTTCAGTGTTATACATCACTTTCAAAAATACACTATTTCAATATTTTGGTAACTAAAAGTTCTTGCATAGTAAATATAATTTTAAGTGCTCACACTCATGGAAAATGATTGTCTGTGTTTAGAAACGAGCATCAGTGGACAGGAGGCATTACCACTACTGTCCCATAGAGAATACACCATTCTCCCTCGTTGTGGCCATTCCTGAAAAGCAGAAAGTGCTCATTGCCCAGAAGGAGTTACGTCGTGCATGGTCTATTGGTACGTTACTTCTTAATTTACTTTGTTTTTGCCAGCCCATAACACTGTACTACAGAATATACAAGGCAGGAGCTTTGCATTTATACGAGGGTAATCCAGTAAGTAATTTAGATTTGGTTGCAACATATTCAAGAAATGTATATTATTAATTAAAAACCTGCCACTTACAAAACTGAAGCTTGTATTTCCTCTAAATAATTGCCTCTGTTGTTTAAATGTTTGTTTATTTCTCCACCAGTTAAGAATTCCATTGGCTAGACAGCTGGTGCCAGTCCATGAAGTCAGTTGTTTAGTGCCCTTTGGCACCACTTCCAAAATATTTCCTGTCCACAACATCTTTGAGCTTTACAAAAAAGTGTCTAGCATAATGTTGTTCCCTACTTGTCTCTTCAAATAATCTTTGATGAATGACAAATATCTATGTCAAGCTTCATCATGTACATCTGTTCATCCATTGTTGAACATTTCCCACCACTTTCTCAAATTTCATTCTTTAATTTCTGTATCACAAATACTTTCTTTAATTTATGGTAAATTTTTTGTTTGTTTCAACTTCTGAATATTCAAAAATCGAATAAGACCTGTTACCTCATAGTTGGCGGAACTGCATATCACACAGTTCACTTTAAACAACTGAAGTTTTCACAGTAACAACTTATTTTGATGCACGTATGCACAATGGGAATTTCCAGTAGACCATTCTTTTCTTGATTACTTTCACACAGTACTAACAAATTAAATTGCCACCACTGGTCAAAACATTAGCTATGCAGGAGTAACAGAAATAACACAAAACTACATGCAGCAAGCCATTTAGTGATTTCACAATCACATCAGATGGATTAATTTTTACATTTGTGGTCTCTTTATGGACAGGCATTTATAGTCACATATCACAGATTATTAATAACATATAGCAGCTGCTATTAGCTAAAGCAAAAGAAGCAAAACAACAAGAAAAACTTATTTGTTTAGATGTAAGTTGCAGTTACTCCCACTGTCTTCTGGAATAGACCACTCATTAACATGCTAACTAATTGAGATGGCGCAGACAGAATACCACAATGCAAAGAAATTTCAGGACACAACAGCTGACTGACCGTCTTGACGACACACAGCAGATGATATAACTCACTTGAAAACCACCCTAACATTGTCTGTGTGTGGCAAGACTCAGTAATGATATTCTGACATAGCATTGTGTCAGTTAGTTGTGCATGCCGCCATTGCCAGACAACAACAATAGTTTGGCAACAGAGTGCAGCGGGCCTGTATGTCGGGTCATACAGCATCTGCTGCAGCACTGCAAGCCACACTTCTTGGATCTGAGATTCAATACTACCAGGCTGCCCATGGAATCCTGGACTTTTTCTAGCCATAACTGGCTGTGTTAAGTGCAATCACTCTGGTCTACAAGAGCATTGCCCTGGCATCAGTGAAGGTGCCGTCACAGTGCTGTGTCAGCACACTGCCTCCCAGCAGCAAGAGTGGCCTTTTGGCATCACCACTTCTACAGCACTGGTACAAGGACATCATTAATCAATGCCAGGTTGCACTTAATGGACAAGTGGGAACTTCTGTATCTGCTATAGCTCTATGAACAATAAAGATACCTTCCTGTGCCCACCTTCACTTTCAAAGGATTGCTATAACCCTTGCATACCTATTAAACCAGAAATGGCCAGATGGGAGAGTACCTATGCCACCCTGACAACTGAAAGAATCACTCCCCACAGCTCACTAGCAGTTGTATCACATATGGACCATAACACATGGTTTCCATTACCATCTAATAGCAGCAGTGAACAGCTATCTCATATTTATCATTTGATGCTCTTGGGCAACCACAAATACATTTCTGGTGCATTAATAATACAAATAAAAAATGTAGACAGCCAATGAAATAAACGAAAGGAAAGGTTAAAGATCAGTGTCCATGTTTTCCAGACACTTGATCACCTGATGCAGTTCTTCCAGGGGTCTGGTGAAATCACCTGAGGAATGGTCTGCTGCATTCACATCATATACCATTTCACTATCCCCAGCTGTAAAGTGTAGTGGCAGATTGACCTGTCCCAATTTAGCCTGTCATGCGGCAACATTTGCAGGTGGTGGCGCAAGGAAGGTTGAAACTCAAGAGTTTGATAGTCAGGTTTTCAACTCCAAAGGAACCTTTCAGACATGAAAATAACCTGACTGAGACATCTTGACAAAGTGGCATTGTCATACATCAAGATAAGACCGTAGGAAAGAGACCTGCCTGTGGGGACTTGGAGAACACTTAGACATTACTGTAATTAGTTAAAAAGTATCAGTTTTATTCAACTCTGGAGCTGCCTCCACAGGCATCCCACCCCTCTTTTCAGTGAAATAAGACCAGATTCACAAAATAAGTCGCCATAAAGTGTCTATTGGTCTAAATTGTTGGGTTAATGATGTTTTAGACAGGATACAAAAATTCAGAAATGAATAAAGGTACCCTCAGTTAGACCTCTTGTATTTGAGGCATCACAAATGAAATCAACTGAAAGTATTCACTGAAGGAAATCACTCACTGAATGTGCAGTGATACCTAAGATTAAATTAGACACCTTAGACCACATGGCTACCTAAAGTGAGAAGGAGAAAAGTGCTGAGCTTAGGTGACAGACTGGAAACAGAAAATTAAAAAAAGAGTAAAAGGAAAAATTAGACCCAAAACATCTGACTGAAAGCATAACAAAACCTGACACCCCAAAAAGGAAAGTTGTAAAAGACAGTGACCAGAGGTACTTTGATGGCATGATGGCTCAGACTACATGGAAAAATCATTCAGAATATTTTTTTCTATTTAAAGAAATGAAGCAAAGTATAGAAAAATCTTTGTAGATGATTTTAACACTAATTCACCAAATGAATATAAAAATAGGTAACAAAATTTTCTGAAGACCAACATTTGAATGGGAAAATCTGGGCTGTTGGTTGTCACATGATACAAAGAACTAATGCCTCTACAAATCCACGTAGAATATTGATTCCTAACATATGTGAGACTGCTAGTTATAAATGAGATCAGATGTCAGTAAGTACCTCAGAAATGTTTAATACATACCTACAATGAAAATTCTCTTCAGAGAATTGCAAAATTACATGGAGACAAGTGAGTGGACAGTACATACCTGAGGCATATAGATACATATAAAACTAGGAAAAGGCATCCCAACTTTCAGAACTGTTAGTTCCTTCTTCCGGGAGGACAGAGGTATAACTTGGGAGTATTAGAAATGAGGTGCAAGTGACTCGTACCCCAGTGTTATCTTAGACACCTTGCCCATATGCTTTATCCACCCCCCACATCCTCCTCCTCCTACCCCACAACCAGTGTCTATGTCTCCACCTGAAGTTCAAGTAACTGGGCCCTCCTTTATATAACCCCAGAGACTGAGTGAGGTGGCCCAGTGGTAAGCACGCTGGATTCGCATTTGGGAGGACGACGGTTCAAACGTGCGTCTGGCCATCCTGATTTCGATTTTCCATGATTTCACTAAATTGCTTCAGATAAATACTGAAATGGTTCCTGTGAAGGGCACAGCCAACTTCCTTTCCCATCCTTCCCTAATCTGATGGGACCAATGACCTCGCTGTTTGTTCCCCTCCCCCAAAATCAGCCAACCAACCTATAACCCCAGAGTGATTATCCCACTTACCTCCCTGATGAGGAAGGAATTAATAGTTCCAAAAGCTAGGATGGTTTTTTTAGTTCAGTGTGTCTATTGGCATTACAGGAACTTTGCTATCTGAAGGTAAGTGTTGACCATCCATTCTGATTCCCTGTAATTGTACCTAACAAAAATTTAGGTATGGAGGAGAGGGATGGCACTCTTATTTACAAAGTCATGAAAGATAAATACACACTTAGTTGATGATTTAAAAAAAAAATAACACTCATGACTTTGTAGGTTTTTTTATTAAACCAGGAAATATGGTTCTTTTAAGACATTCAGTACTGCTGATTTCTGTCTATCTTTTTTATATTTGGTTTGATGTTGGCCAAAGTTGATTGCAAGTAATTCTCCAAGTTCATTTGGTTCTTGAATTTTGTTTCCATTATTAGACAGATAAGGAATTTACAAGAAGACTAAAACTGGGTTGGAGTGCTTTTGGTAAATGGAATGTAGTTTGCAGAATTAAACACCCAGTATGTTTGAAACTGAAAGCTTCAATTACCTGCTTCTAGTGTCTGACTAATGGTGTGAAATGACAACTATTGCATATAGAAATTCTTCCAATCCATCTGTGGCATGAATCAGCAAACCATGTTTAACAGTATTAGTTGAAAACAGTCTTGGTTGCAATTTTAGTTTTTTTATTTATCAACTATGCATTTCACCTTATTTAGGCAACTTCAGGCTGATCTACATAGAAAACAGAGAACAAATACATCTATTTAAGGATTGCGATCATGTTGCGCAGACTTGGATAACCTAAAAGCATGTATAAACAGATCAAATACTGAAAGAGCAAATACCTTAATTTGGTATTTCTTAGGACGATCCTTTAGACAGTGTAGCTAAAGGGCATCATTGAGTGCATTAGGCCAACATCGCCTTCATTAACCTCAGTATATGCTAGAAATATAAAATAGTAAAAACGGATAATAGAATTGACCAATGATCGGACACTCAGGAATTCAGTCATATTGCCGAAGCCTTATGATAAGGCCTTACCTTTCTAGATGGACATGAGTGGCTCCAAGACCTGCATAATTCCCAGGAGCAAATAATAGAATAAGATGGGGCTGAAGTAATTAGCATAATGCACCTCAGCTCTGTGTGCTAGTACTGACGCCTAATACAGAATCACCTCATTAGATGGCGCTGCCACGCAGCTGCTGGTAAGAATGAGAGATCGTAAACCGTATATACATTGCCACTAAAACTTTATAAATATAATGCACATAAAACATTAATGAGATAGAATTACTAGAAGCAACACCTGTGCATTAATTTATCCAAAAATTATAATGGAGTAAAAATACAAAAGAAGGTGCTAAATTTAAAATATAATACCAGTGTGTATAATACAGCACACAGATGTGGCGCCTAAACTGGTATTACATGTCATATATCACTAGAACGAGAAGCAGTAACATATCATCAAGTTTCATGGTCATAGCTTGATGTTTTTCAAGGTGATAATGAAAATTTTGAGTCCCCCTCGTACAATTGAAACTGAAACAACTCTCAGGTCTTGTAGATGTACCAGGGAGTGGATGGCATAGTGAACACCCATCTGGAGTTCAGAGGGAACCCAGCTTAAGGCTACAAAATGCTTCTAATCATAACTGTGCCATTGTGGTGTTGCTACAAGGGCTGCTTTGCAGCAAAGGTGGAGAAATACCATCTCTCTATTCAATAAACATTGCTAATGTAAAAGATAGTGGGTCATCATAGCTCTTCACATCCAGCACAGTGTGTTTGAAATTTGTTCTACCTTCAAGTAATATAGGTACAATTACTAAAAACAGTACAATTTCATTTATTCTTCGGCTGGAAATGGTGCTGAAATGTGGGCTAGAAACTAAAGTTCAGGGGAAGAAATAAAAACTTTGAGTTTTGCCAATGACATTGTAATTCTGTCAGAGACACCAGAGGACTTGGAAGAGCAGTTGAATGGAATGGACAGTGTCATGAAATAGGGATACAGGATGAATATCAACAAAAGCAAAACAAGAATAATGGAATGTTGTCAAATTAAATCGGGTGATGCTGAGTAAATTAGATTAGGAAATGAGGCACAGTAGTAGTTGAGTTTTGTTATTTGAGCAGAAAAATAACTGATGATGGCCAAAGTAGAGAGGATATAAAATGTATACTGACAACAGCAAGAAAACTGTTTCTGAAGAAGAGAAATTTGTTAATGTCAAATATAGATTTCAGTGTTACGGGGAGTCTTTTGGACAAGAAGATAATAGAAGCTGTTGAAATGTAGTGTCACAGAAGAATGCTGAAGATTATGTGATTTGGTCATGTAACTAATGAGGAGGAACTGAATAGAATTGGGAATAAGAGAAATTTGTGGCACAATCTGACTAGAAGAAGAGATTGATTGACAGAAAACATTCTGGGACATCAATAGATCACCAATTTAGTATGGGAGGGAAGAGTTATCGTAAAAATTGTAGAGGGAGTCCAAAAGGTGAATACAGTAAACAGATTCAGAAGGATGTAAGCTGCAGTAGTTATTTGGAGATGGAGGCTTGCACAGAATAGAGTAACATGGAGAGCTGCACCAAACCAGTCTTCAGACAACACCACATCTGCAAACTGAAGATCACAACAACATCATTCCCCTTCTAAAGGATAGTTAAATTGCCAGGTTTTACTGTACAAAATCACATTTTCCTCAGTAACTTTCAAAATAATGTGTTACACTGTTCAGTCTTTC
Source organism: Schistocerca piceifrons (assembly GCF_021461385.2). Taxonomy (NCBI): domain Eukaryota; kingdom Metazoa; phylum Arthropoda; class Insecta; order Orthoptera; family Acrididae; genus Schistocerca; species Schistocerca piceifrons. The sequence goes on along the minus strand of NC_060142.1, from coordinate 677,523,505 downwards.
CCAGAAAGTGATGTGTCATGCCTAGTTTGAGCTAGTGAATGCAGCTGGGGGAAGTCCCACTCAGTACACCTTTGAGTGTAATTATCACCCCCTGAAGTCCATAAGAAGCCATTTTTGCCACCTCGCAGTTGTTTGTTCTTGTTGAATTTTGTATTTTGTTGAAGATATTTAAATATATGAGCCAGGTTATATGTTGTGTCAAGAATTACAACAGATGTTTAATTCATATAGTTATTTAGGGAATTACTTTTGTAAATTATATACATAACTCCAGTGTATTTATTTGTTCAATACGTGCATCATACAGCAGTATTGTAGGTAAAGAGTACCAGTAAATAAATTCCAGTACGATTTATTTGTCTAGGCCTTGACCACCTCTTCCCCTATTTGAAACATTTGCATTTAAGATATGTTCATAGAAAAGGAAACTTTCTAATGAGAGAAATTCAAACAAAGAATTATTGAAATCAAATCCCTGTTGAAAGACAGTTTGCTTGTTTGATGCTTCTTTGTACCAGTGTTATAAAGCTGATATCACTGCAAAGCTTATACCTTCATATACAAAGACTGTGTGATGTATGTATATTTAGAACAAGAAAGTAGCATGCTTTTATTACATTGTCCATATTGGTGTTTGTCAAAAAATCCGTTTTTTGCAATTTGTTCTTGTGATGTTTTGTTACAGGTGAACGTGTAAGAAAATATTTTAGTGGGAATAATTGGAAACTTCATCCGAACTGGTAAGTTTATTGATGAAAGTTCTGAAGTAACAGAAATATAGTAGCTTTTCTTAAAATACACCTGCATTGAAACATTATAAATCAATGCAATTGTCATTCTTTTTCTCAGGGCTTACTGTAGGTACCACTATGAAACAGAGCACACAATGAGTTCTCCTGAGGAGCAGTTCATGCACTTTCTGAATCGCACTCAAGGAAAATGGCAGTGGTTAGATAAACGGACCGTGACTCCGCCGGAGCATGTTGCATCACGTGAGTGGCCTTAAGTAGTTGAAGTAAAATTGCATACTGTATATGTCAGTAATTAAAGAGTTAATTACTTCTTGTGATGCTGCAAGAATCGTCACATCAGAAATGAAATGTATGAAAGATGAACTTTTATATAGGGAGGCAGAATAATTAAAATTAGTCTTAGGGCTTGAATAAAATTCTGGGAATTTAATAACTCTGCCATTGTACATACTAATTGTGCAAAGTGTCAAGTCCATTAGGAGTCTAAACTTTCTACATTCCAAGTATAGGCATCTATTCTGATCTAACATTTCCATTGTTATTTTGTGAACTAGAGAACTACTTCCTATAAATATTTTGCATATATCTATCGAGGTGGAAAGCGTGTGTTTTTTTTTTTTTTTTTTTTAATGATACTAGATTCTCCAAAACAAACAAGTTTTTTACAAGATGATGACTATAGGTACTCTTTTCCAAAGAGCATAGCTTTCATTTTGTGCATATTATTTTGAATTGTTGGCAATTGCAGCCAATTGGAAGCATTTTTATAAGAAGGCAAAGAGCACCGCTCTGCCTGTGGAAAGTTTTGTTCGTTAAAACCAAGACTGGTTCACACCAATGTAGGTGCCTCCTGGTGATATAAATTCTGTCTACAACATTACTTTCGCTGCTCTATAGTCTTCCGCCCCCTCCCCACCCCTTTCCTTTCGTTGATAAATTTGCAAGTTTGACTTATTAAACTGATGGTTCAGTAGTGTTCACACGTGTCAGCACCTGCCATTTTTGGAACTGGAATAATTACATTCATCTTGAAATCTGAAGGTATTTAAACTATCTCATATATTTCAAAGTAGATGGAGTAGTTGTGCCAAGCTCAGTTCTGCCAAGGATCTCGGTAATTCTTAGGGAATGTCATGTACTCCAGGTATCTAGTTTAGCCTTAGGCCTTTCATTTCTGTTTGAAATTCTTTTCTAAGTATCATATCTTCCATTTCATCTTCATCTTCTTCCTTTTTTCCATTTCCAGAACATCATCTTTGAGATCACTTCCTTTCGATAACCAGTCCACATATTCATTCCACCTCTCACCCTTCCCTTTTGTGCTACGTAATGTGTTGCTATCTGGGTTCCTTATATTAACACAGCTTGTTTTCTTCTCTCCAAAAGTTTCTTTATTTTTCTGTAAGTGCCATCCATAGACATGAATACTTCTACAGCTTTCTTTTTGTACATAGATATTCCTCCTTTACTATTTTGCACTTCCTGTAACTCATATTTTAGGTGTCTGTGAATGATGAAGCTGGTCAGCTGCTCTCATGCTACTGTCATGAATATCTATGGAAAGTGGTTGAAGGATGGTGAAATCATGGTTAAACAACAAGGCGTTGGATCTCCACATCTCATCACAAAATATGGGCATCATAGGCTTACCTGCTGTATAAAGTAGGATAGGCAGTGATCTGTGGCAGACCTGATGACAGAATACAATGATAATGCAGACACAATTGTTTCAGATCACATAGTTCTGTACATATTGTTGAGCAAGGGTCTTCACATCAGGTGACCCATATGTGTTCCCACAGTGGGCCAATGACATCATCAGTTACAATTGCAGTGACCATGGTTCCATTGAGATTGAACCAAATTTTTTGTTCCACCAAGTCAGTGGTCATGTCCGGATATGCTGTTATCCATTGGAATGGCTGTTTGAAATGTGAACCACACTGTGAACAAAGTCTGATGGGGGCAGTATTATCCCATGGAGAACATTCACTTGGCTGCTATCCATAGGACCTATGGTAGGAATTGTAGGCACGATAACAGCTGTGGATTACATGAACATTATTGCAGACCATCTGCATCTTTTCATGCTTGATGTCTTCCCCAACAATGATGGCACCTTTCAAGAAGATAACTGTCAATGCCAGAAGGCTAGATTGTGCTACAATGGTTTGAGGGGCAAGATAGAGAACTCAAATCAATGTCTTAGCCACCAAATTCAGCTGATCTATGCCCGATGGCATCTGAGATGCTATCAGGTGTCAGCTTTGCACCCACAAACTGCTGCCCATAACTCAGGGTTGTGTGACCTGTGCGTAAGTGTCGGATGCCATGTTACTCAATAAATGTACCAAGGACTTGTCAAATCCATGCCAAACAGAATCACTAGCATATTGTGTTCTAAAAGTGTACCAACATGCTATTAAACAGGAGGTCATAACGTTTTGGCTCATCAGCGTATCTGTAATGTTATAAAAGTTGAGCACTTACTGAGGCAGCTGAGGTTAGCCCACTGTGAGAGATCACCAACTGCATGACAGAGAAGGTTCCTTAATACTGTAATGCTACTCGAGTGCCTGCTGCCTTCATTACCTATCAATGCCTGCCATGGCATATGGCTCATTATATGTGATTTTGCCTTAAGAGTTTGTAGTTTAAGTCAAGTAAGAGACTCTGCGCATGTGCCCACACACACACACACACACACACACACACACACACACACACACACACACACACAAACTAGACACTTTCATTTGACTTATTTATTCATTCATAAACAATTCAAATGTTCAGTACATGTATAAGTTACAATTTTCATAAAATATGAAAGCAGAAATAATATTAAATTCAGGTTGGATTCCACTGGGAACAATGTGCTCAACAACTACAATATTAGTATTGCAAACAAGAAAAATGGCAGCCTGGGTCATAAGGGCTGATGAAGAAATAAAATGATTTCAAACCTTTTATAACTGAGGCTATCATTTTTCTTGTTTACAATAATAATAATAATAATAATAATAATAATATAAATATATCTGTACATGAGGATAATCTATACGTGCTTTTTGTACAGTTTGTATTATGTAAAGAAGTGTGCCCTCTTAGTTTATTCAAAATAAATAATGGAGTGCAGCTGTAGAACACACTACATTAACCTTTTGTTCTTCATGGATGCATACAAGACTGTTTAGTAAAAGGAACCACACAAAATTTAAATTACTATGGCAAAGATAATAAAACTGAGCAAAATAAAACTGAGCAAGTCAGACAGTTTACATGTATGTCTTAGCAGCAGCCTAGGTGTGTCCACAGGTTGCGAGCCAGGGTTGGTCGGCATCTGGGAAGTATTATCTGGTGACTCTGGACTGGTTGTAGCAGTACCTGTTGATGAGGTATTCAGATTCCAGTTTGATACATTTGATAGATACTTTCTAGGGTATGCTATTGTACAGGATTTCCATGATGTGATCACCTCTGCTCAGCACTGGAAAAAGGCCAGTGTATGGCAGATGTAGGGGCAATCTGACTGAGTCTGTTTGTTGCATCACATATGAGCAGCTGTGCAAATCTTTGTGCACAAATACCTTGTGGTTGCCTTAGTGAGAATTGGACAGACAGTGGCTACTGGTGCAATGGAAATTCTGCCATGTCAAGTAGTGGTACTGGCTCTAAGCAGACCACTGTAATGTGTAGGGGCTCACCATTTCGGTTAAGGATGCACAGGCCTCAGACTTGTACTCCATCCAGAGGCCTAAGAGGACTAAGGGAAGTGCCTCTGTCCACTTTTCTTGTTAGCACATTAATGTCGCCTCTACCATACCAGTATTAGCAGGGTTGTAGCTGGTGCTGCTGGAAGTCGTAGAGTTTGGCCAGTTCTTGGAACAGAGTGAATGCAAACTGACAACCCTGATCAGTTTTAACGTGGAGAGGATACTAGTAACACACAATCCATGTACACATAAGCATTGTTGCTGTAGTTTCTACTGAGGTGTCAGTATTCGTGGTTGCCTCAGCCCTTCATGCATATCTGTCTATGGCAATATACAAGTATCTGTATCCATTCGACGCTGGAAGATGGTCCACCAGGTCACTGCAAATGTGGACAAAGCTAGCTAGTGTGCCTTTGAAGTTACCAATCTCAGCATGTACATGATGATGCTCTTTATTCTGTTGGCACGAGATGCAGGAACTTGCCCACAAGTCTGCCTTTCTTCATGGAAGGCTACATAAATTGGTCTGTAAGCAATCTGACTGTAATGTTGGCTCTTGAATGAGGTAAGCTGTGGATGCTGTCAAAGGCTGTCTTTTGCAACTTCTGTGAAATGTGTGGGAGTGGTTTATTTCGAGGGACATCACACTACAGCTTCAGCTTAAGAGTTTGGCACATGAAGCTACGTACATGAGTCACTCAGTAACTGTTGTAACTGTGGATCTGTTTCCTTCTATACACAAAGTCCTCTATAGTCCAAAATCTCTGCCACACCACAAATACAAGAAAAGTGGTCAGGCACCAAATTTTCAGCATCTGTATATACCTGATTAATCTGCGATTCACACTTAAGTGCCTGGCAGAGTGTTCATTGAACCACCTTCTAACTATTTATCTACTGTTCCACTCTAGGACAGTCATGGGAAAAATGAAGGGTTAAATCTTTCTTGTGAGCTCTGAATTCTTTTACTTTATTATGATGATCATTTCTCCCTATGTAGGTGTGTACCAACAAAATATTTTCACATTCAGAGGTGAAATCTTGTGACTGAAATTTCGTGAAAAGGTCTTGCTGGAATGTAAAACGGCTTTGTTTTAGTGATTGCACTCCAACTCGTGTATCATATGCATGATGGTCTCTCCCTTATTTCACAATAATACAACATGAGCTGCTCATCTTTGAACTTTTTCGATGTCCTCCATCAATCCAATCTGATATGGATCCCATACGGTGCAGCAGTACTCTAGAAGAGAATGGGCAAGCATCCTCACCCACAACATTATCTATGTTTTACTTATTTGTAATTCGAATTGTAATCCCAAGGTATTTAGTTGAATTGACAGCCATTTGCTTTGTATTATTTATTGTGTAACTGAAATTTAATACTCCTTTTACTACTCATGTCGATGACCTCACACTTGTCATTATTTGGATTCAATTGCCACATTTTGCACCATACAGTTATCTTGTCAAAATCATTTTTCAGTTGGTTTTGATCTTCTGGTGGCTTTACTAGAATGTAGATGAAAGCATCATCTGCAAACAGTGTAAGAGGACAGGTCAGATTGTCTCCTAAATCATTTATGTAGATTAAGAGCAACAGTCACAATAATGCTTCCTTACAGAATGCTAGATATCACTTTCATTTTACTCAATGAGTTTCCATCAGTTACTAGAAACTGTGACCTTTCTGAGAGGAAATCATGAATCCAATCACAGGGTAGTCCACAGACAATTTGTTTAGAAGTGGCTGCCGGTGCTGGTCTTCTTGCTGGTGGAGTTCTGCTGTGATTGCCATCTAACTTGCATCAACAACTGTAGCCAGATGTGCAGATGAATGAATAAACACTGCCTGAGTTAAGCTCACCTGGAGAACGTGAAGCACCTAGACCATTTTAGGTGTCCATGTGACAGGTCTGCATTCAGCAACATTGCAGCCTGGAAGTGCATCTGTGAGCGGTGTGCATGCTGTTGTTGCTGTTGGGAGCTGATGACAGTAAAAATTTAGCATGCTCAGGAAGTAGGAGTGCGGGTTAGCTACTACAAACAGCATAGTGAACGCATTATTGTGGCCAAGATAGACACAAAGTCCATGCCTACTACAGTAGTACAAGTTATATGCCAACTAACTCTGCAGATGATGAAGAAATTGATGAAATGTATGACGAGATAAAAGAAATTATTCAGGTAGTGAAGGGAGACAAAAATTTAATAGTCATGGGTGACTGGAATTCGTCAGCAGGAAAAGGGAGAGAAGGAAACATAGTAGGTGGATATGGATTGGGGGGGAGAAATGAAAGAGGAAGCCGCCTTGTAGAATTTTGCACAGAGCATAACTTAATCATAGCTAACACTTGGTTCAAGAATCATGAAAGAAGGTTGTATACCTGGAAGAATCCTGGAGATACTAAAAGGTATCAGATAGATTACATAATGGTAAGACAGAGATTTAGGAACCAGGTTTTAAATTGTAAGACATTTCCAGGGGCAGATGTGGATTCTGACCACAATCTATTGGTTATGAACTGCAGATTGAAACTGAAGAAACTGAAAAAAGGCGGGAATTTAAGGAGATGGGACCTGGATAAACTGAAAGAACCAGAGGTTGTAGAGAGTTTCAGGGAGAGCATAAGGGAACAATTGACAGGAATGGGGGAAAGAAATACATCTACATCTACATCTACATTGATACTCCGCAAGCCACCCAACGGTGTGTGGCGGAGGGCACTTTACGTGCCACTGTCATTACCTCCCTTTCCTGTTCCAGTCGCGTATGGTTCGCGGGAAGAACGACTGTCTGAAAGCCTCCGTGCGTGCTCTAATCTCTCTAATTTTACATTCGTGATCTCCTCGGGAGGTATAAGTAGGGGGAAGCAATATATTCGATACCTCATCCAGAAACGCACCCTCTCGAAACCTGGCGAGCAAGCTACACCGCGATGCAGAGTGCCTCTCTTGCAGAGTCTGCCACTTGAGTTTATTAAACATCTCCGTAACGCTATCACGGTTACCAAATAACCCGGTGACGAAACGCGCCGCTCTTCTTTGGATCTTTTCTATCTCCTCCGTCAACCCGACCTGGTACGGATCCCACACTGATGAGCAATACTCAAGTATAGGTCGAACGAGTGTTTTGTAAGCCACCTCCTTTGTTGATGGACTACATTTTCTAAGCACTCTCCCAATGAATCTCAACCTGGTACCCGCCTTACCAACAATTAATTTTATATGATCATTCCACTTCAAATCGTTCCGTACGCATACTCCCAGATATTTTACAGAAGTAACTGCTACCAGTGTTTGTTCCGCTATCATATAATCATACAATAAAGGATCCTTCTTTCTATGTATTCGCAATACATTACATTTGTCTATGTTAAGGGTCAGTTGCCACTCCCTGCACCAAGTGCCTATCCGCTGCAGATCTTCCTGTATTTCGCTACAATTTTCTAATGCAGCAACTTCTCTGTATACTACAGCATCATCCGCGAAAAGCCGCATGGAACTTCCGACACTATCTACTAAGTCATTTATATATATTGTGAAAAGCAATGGTCCCATAACACTCCCCTGTGGCACGCCAGAGGTTACTTTAACGTCTGTAGACGTCTCTCCATTGATAACAACATGCTGTGTTCTGTTTGCTAAAAACTCTTCAATCCAGCCACACAGCTGGTCTGATATTCCGTAGGCTCTTACTTTGTTTATCAGGCGACAGTGCGGAACTGTATCGAACGCCTTCCGGAAGTCAAGAAAAATAGCATCTACCTGGGAGCCTGTATCTAATATTTTCTGGGTCTCATGAACAAATAAGGCGAGTTGGGTCTCACACGATCGCTGTTTCCGGAATCCATGTTGATTCCTACATAGTAGATTCTGGGTTTCCAGAAATGACATGATACGCGAGCAAAAAACATGTTCTAAAATTCTACAAGAGATCGACGTAAGAGATATAGGTCTATAGTTTTGCGCATCTGCTCGACGACCCTTCTTGAAGACTGGGACTATCTGTGCTCTTTTCCAATCATTTGGAACCCTCCGTTCCTCTAGAGACTTGCGGTACACGGCTGTTAGAAGGGGGGCAAGTTCTTTCGCGTACTCTGTGTAGAATCGAATTGGTATCCCGTCAGGTCCAGTGGACTTTCCTCTATTGAGTGATTCCAGTTGCTTTTCTATTCCTTGGACACTTATTTCGATGTCAGCCATTTTTTCGTTTGTGCGAGGATTTAGAGAAGGAACTGCAGTGCGGTCTTCCTCTGTGAAACAGCTTTGGAAAAAGGTGTTTAGTATTTCAGCTTTACGCGTGTCATCCTCTGTTTCAATGCCATCATCATCCCGGAGTGTCTGGATATGCTGTTTCGAGCCACTTACTGATTTAACGTAAGACCAGAACTTCCTAGGATTTTCTGTCAAGTCGGTACATAGAATTTTACTTTCGAATTCAATGAACGCTTCACGCATAGCCCTCCTTACGCTAACTTTGACATCGTTTAGCTTCTGTTTGTCTGAGAGGTTTTGGCCGCGTTTAAACTTGGAGTGGAGCTCTCTTTGCTTTCGCAGTAGTTTCCTAACTTTGTTGTTGTACCACGGTGGGTTTTTCCCGTCCCTCACAGTTTTACTCGGCACGTACCTGTCTAAAACGCATTTTACAATTGCCTTGAACTTTTTCCATAAACACTCAACATTGTCAGTGTCGGAATAGAAATTTTCGTTTTGATCTGTTAGGTAGTCTGAAATCTGCCTTCTATTACTCTTGCTAAACAGATAAACCTTCCTCCCTTTTTTTATATTCCTATTAACTTCCATATTCAGGGATGCTGCAACGGCCTTATGATCACTGATTCCCTGTTCTGTACATACAGAGTCGAAAAGTTCGGGTCTGTTTGTTATCAGTAGGTCCAAGATGTTATCTCCACGAGTCGGTTCTCTGTTTAATTGCTCGAGGTAATTTTCGGATAGTGCACTCAGTATAATGTCACTCGATGCTCTGTCCCTACCACCCGTCCTAAACATCTGAGTGTCCCAGTCTATATCTGGTAAATTGAAATCTCCACCTAAGACTATAACATGCTGAGAAAATTTGTGTGAAATGTATTCCAAATTTTCCCTCGCTGTTGTGCGCCCTAAAACACTAATCATCATCATCATCATCATCATCCAAATTTTCTCTCAGTTGTTCTGCCACTAATGCTGCTGAGTCGGGAGGTCGGTAAAAGGAGCCAATTATTAACCTAGTTCGGTTGTTTAGTGTTACCTCCACCCATAATAATTCACAGGAACTATCCACTTCTACTTCACTACAGGATAAACTACTACTAACAGCGACGAACACTCCACCACCGGTTGCATGCAATCTATCCTTTCTAAACACCGTCTGTACCTTTGTAAAAATTTCGGCAGAATTTATCTCTGGCTTAAGCCAGCTTTCTGTACCTATAACGATTTCAGCTTCGGTGCTTTCTATCAGCGCTTGAAGTTCCGGTACTTTACCAACGCAGCTTCGACAGTTGACAATTACAATACCGATTGCTGTTTGGTCCCCGCATGTCCTGACTTTACCCCGCACCCGTTGAGGCTGTTGCCCTTTCTGTACTTGCCCAAGGCTATCTAACCTAAAAAACCGCCCAGCCCACGCCACACAACCCCTGCTACCCGTGTAGCCGCTTGTTGCGTGTAGTGGACTCCTGACCTATCCAGCGGAACCCGAAACCCCACCACCCTATGGCGCAAGTCGAGGAATCTGCAGCCCACACGGTCGCAGAACCGTCTCAGCCTCTGATTCAGACACTCCACTCGGCTCTGTACCAAAGGTCCGCAGTCAGTCCTGTCGACGATGCTGCAGATGGTGAGCTCTGCTTTCATCCCGCTAGCGAGACTGGCAGTCTTCACCAAATCAGATAGCCGCCGGAAGCCAGAGAGGATTTCCTCCGATCCATAGCGACACACATCATTGGTGCCGACATGAGCGACCACCTGCAGATGGGTGCACCCTGTACCCTTCATGGCATCCGGAAGGACCCTTTCCACATCTGGAATGACTCCCCCCTGGTATGCACACGGAGTGCACATTGGTTTTCTTCCCCTCTCTTGCTGCCATTTCCCTAAGGGGCCCCATTACGCGCCTGACGTTGGAGCTCCCAACTACCAGTAAGCCCACCCTCTGCGACTGCCCGGATCTTGCAGACTGAGGGGCAACCTCTGGAACAGGACAAGCAGCCATGTCAGGCCGAAGATCAGTATCAGCCTGAGACAGAGCCTGAAACCGGTTCATCAGACAAACTGGAGAGGCTTTCCGTTCAGCCCTCCGGAATGTCTTTCGCCCCCTGCCACACCTTGAAACGACCTCCCACTCTACCACAGGTGAGGGATCAGGCTCAATGCGGGCAGTATCTCGGGCAACCACAGTCTTAGTCCGATCAGGGGATGCGTGGGACGAGCTGGCCGTCCCCGACAAACCCCCATCCGGACCCCCACAGTGATGCCCATTGGCAACAGCCTCAAGCTGTGTGACCGAAGCCAACACTGCCTGAAGCTGGGAGCGAAGGGATGCCAACTCAGCCTGCATCTGAACACAGCAGTTGCAGTCCCTATCCATGCTAAAAACTGTTTTGCAAAGAACGTCTGAACTAATCTACAGAGAGCGCAAATAAATCGACAAAATTTAAACGGTTATTAAAATACAAGATTGCCTAGTAAATGCAGTAATGCTGCTACTTGCGCACTGCTGACACTGCTCGGCGGCGGAAGGAGACTAAGCGAAATTACACTATTCAGGTACTAAAACACGATGCTACACTCTCAAATACTATAATACGCCCGAAATTTATGAATTAAACAATGCAAGTACCAAAAACACGCAAAGAAATTAAGAATCAAACTATGTAGCAAATGAGTGAGCTAGGAGTATACGACTTGCTGCTGCAGCTGCTTATCCAACGGCGGCAGGGAGCACACTGACTGCGACCAACCAACACTGGCCGTTCAAAACAAAAACAGTAGACAAACGACTACACGAATTTACACTATTCAGGTACTAAAACGCGATGCTACAACTCTCAAATACTATAATACGCCCGAAATTTATGAATTAAACAATGCAAGTACCAAAAACACGCAAAGAAATTAAGAATTAAACTATGTAACAAATGAGTGAGCTAGGAGTATACGACTTGCTGCTCAGCTGCATATCCAACGGCGGCAGGGAGCACAGTAGAAGAAGAATGGGTAGCTCTGAGGGATGAAGTAGTGAAGGCAGCAGAGGATCAAGTAGGTAAAAAGACGAGGGCTAATAGAAATCCTTGGGTAACAGAAGAAATATTGAATTTAATTGATGAAAGGAGAAAATATAAAAATGCAGTAAATGAAGCAGGCAAAAAGGAATACAAACGTCTCAAAAATGAGATCGACAGGAAGTGCAAAATGGCTAAGCAGGAATGGCTAGAGGACAAATATAAGGATGTAGAGGCTTGTCTCACTAGGGGTAAGATAGATACTGCCTACAGGAAAATTAAAGAGACCTTTGGAGAGAAGAGAACCACTTGTATGAATATCAAGAGCTCAGATGGCAACCCAGTTCTAAGCAAAGAAGGGAAGGAAGAAAGGTGGAAGGAGTATATAGAGGGTTTATACAAGGGTGATGTACTTGAGGACAATATTATGGAAATGGAAGAGGATGTAGATGAAGATGAAATGGGAGATAAGATACTGCGTGAAGAGTTTGACAGAGCACTGAAAGACCTGAGTCGAAACAAGGCCCCGGGAGTAGACAACATTCCATTAGAACTACTGATGGCCTTGGGAGAGCCAGTCATGGCAAAACTCTACCATCTGGTGAGCAAGATGTATGAGACAGGCGAAATACCCTCAGACTTCAAGAAGAATATAATAATTCCAATCCCAAAGAAAGCAGGTGTTCACAGATGTGAAAATTACCGAACTATCAGTTTAATAAGTCACAGCTGCAAAATACTAACGCGAATTCTTTACAGACGAATGGAAAAACTGGTAGAAGAGGACCTCGGGGAAGATCAGTTTGGATTCCGTAGAAATGTTGGAACACGTGAGGCAATACTAACCTTACGACTTATCTTAGAAGAAAGATTAAGAAAAGGCAAAGCTACGTTTCTAGCATTTGTAGACTTAGAGAAAGCTTTTGACAACGTTAACTGGAATACTCTTTTTCAAATTCTGAAGGTGTCAGGGGTAAAATACAGGGAGCGAAAGGCTATTTACAATTTGTACAGAAACCAGATGGCACTTATAAGAGTCGAGGGGCATGAAAGAGAAGCAGTGGTTGGGAAAGGAGTGAGACAGGGTTGTAGCCTCTCCCCGATGTTATTTAATCTGTATATTGAGCAAGCAGCAAAGGAAACAAAAGAAAAATTTGGAGTAGGTATTAAAATTCATGGAGAAGAAGTCAAAACTTTGAGGTTCGCCGATGACATTGTAATTCTGTCAGAGACAGCAAAGGACTTGGAAGAGCAGTTGAACGGAATGGACAGTGTCTTGAAAGGAGGATATAAGATGAACATCAACAAAAGCAAAACGAGGATAATGGAATGTAGTCAAATTAAATCGGGTGATGCTGAGGGGATTAGATTAGGAAATGAGACACTTAAAGTAGTAAAGGAGTTTTGCTATTTAGGGAGTAAAATAACTGATGATGGTCGAAGTAGAGAGGATATAAAATGTAGACTGGCAATGGCAAGGAAATCGTTTCTCAAGAAGAGAAATTTTTTAACATCGAGTATAGATTTAAGTATCAGGAAGTCGTTTCTGAAAGTATTTGTATGGAGTGTATCCATGTATGGAAGTGAAACATGGACGATAACCAGTTTGGACAAGAAGAGAATAGAAGCTTTCGAAATGTGGTGCTACAGAAGAATGCTGAAGATAAGGTGGGTAGATCATGTAACTAATGAGGAGGTATTGAATAGGATTGGGGAGAAGAGAAGTTTGTGACACAACTTGACTAGAAGAAGGGATCGGTTGGTAGGACATGTTTTGAGGCATCAAGGGATCACAAATTTAGCATTGGAGGGCAGCGTGGAGGGTAAAAATCGTAGAGGGAGACCAAGAGATCAATACACTAAGCAGATTCAGAAGGATGTAGGTTGCAGTAGGTACTGGGAGATGAAGAAGCTTGCACAGGATAGAGTAGCATGGAGAGCTGCATCAAACCAGTCTCAGGACTGAAGACCACAACAACAACAACAACAACAGGAAGTATCTTGGCTGCTGGTAATTTGCTGGCCTCAGCAGAGATTATAGCATTGTAATGCTCTCTGCCTATGGGCGAATGTCATTGGCTGAAACAGTATGGCCCAAAGAGGTGGCTCGAGTTTTCCCAGTGACGCGTATGCTTTTGTTTAATACTATTCCGTGGACAAACAGCTGATGGCATACTTCACATAGCTGTTGTTCATTCACTTGAGCACCAGGGGAGAACACCAGGATGTTGTCCAAGTAATTGAAACAAAATGAGAATAATTTGATCACCTCATCCACGAAACATTGCCACTTCTGAGCATCATTTTCGTGGCCAAAAGACATGAAGAAAAATTCAAATAAACCGAATGGCACGATTGCTGCAATTTTCGGAATGTCACTTATTGCTACTGGTATCTGGTTATAGGCTTTTTTACAGTTGAGATGATAAAAACCTTGGTACCAGCTCATGTTTATGTTAAGTCGTTCATGTTGGACACCAGATACCTGTCTGGAATTATTCTTGCATTTAAGACTTAGTAATGGCCACATGGCCTCCCTGAGCAATCTTTCTTGTGGACAAGGTGTATGAGGCGAAGATCATATGCTGTCAGACAAGACAATGATTCTAATCTTCAACATTTCCTCAAAAACTACCTTTTTCTCTGTTAAGCTCTCAGCTGCAACTCTGCATGCATGTAGTATGACTGGTTGTCCTGGTGCAGTGCATTGTGCGTGGTGCTGTTATGGTGAACTCGTACCTGCAACTTGCTTGAGGATGAAATTGTAATGCACTATAAGCAGGATGGCCCCTAGCCCCTGATACTGCAGTGTTCTCAACTGAGCTCCGTAATCATGTTTCCTGTAGGTTAACTGTTAGTGCAAAATGTGTGAGGAACTCGGCATCTAAAATAGGTTCAGAGTCCTCAGCGACTACAAATGACCATATGAGAGGTGTGGAAAACTGATGTCAAAGGTGAACATTTTGTGTCCATAAGTGTTGATCTCATAGTTATTGAGTGACTTCAACCATGCTTGAACATCCCATTTGTTGTCTGGTGCATGGCTGACAGGCAGCGTGCTGATGTCAGGTTCAGTGTCAATGAGGAACATTTTGCCTATGTGCTTGTCTGACACATACAGTCTTTTTGACATGATTGAACATGTATGTTGAAGTGGCTGCTGATAACTGTGTGTAGACACAGCACTGCAACTGTCAGTGCATTGGCTGTTTGCATAACAGTGGGGCGAGGTACATTTTGCAATGTATTGACCAAAACATTTGTGTTACCACCATACCCTATGGAAGCTCTTCTGTTAGTTCTGAGTTCAACTTTTAGCACCTTCCACTGTGGTTTTTAAGCTTCGGATTTCATTAGAAACGCTCTATGCTTGTCATGATGTAATTGCCATGCAGTTTGAAGTCACCATCTCTGGTGAACTCAACCGGCAGTGGCCCACCAGTGTCGTGGCAATTGGTTTGGGAGACTCTAGCATTTTATAGACCCTATCAATGATCTGCAGTAATTTGTTGGTAGAGTTATTGTCATGTACCGCCAATGGTGTTTGTACTAGTGCCTGTAGTTGTTGCTGTCAAAAGTATAGTAACACATCATCAGACACTGTGGCACTGTTCACTAAATTACGTAGATGTCACAGGAACTCTGATGGAGGTCTCATCATATGTTTCTCCTGATATAGTACTTGCCTGACTATGGTATTGGTGGACTCTGTATAGGAGTGCATCAATTCATCTTTCAGTTTGTTGTAAGCTATGTCTGGCAGTGGGTGCACTGTAATGTCCATCACCAGTGTTGTAGTTTGTTGGCCCAAATATAAGGGGTGTTCAAAAAGAAACGACCCAGAGCCATAATTACAGAAATCAGTACCTGTATGTTAGAAGTATTGACCCTGGCTGTTGAGACACTTCTCCCACTGTGACACAAGGCAGTGAATGGATGTCTCATAAAATTCCCAGTGCTGCGATGTTAACCAGTTACACACATACAGTTGGATGTCGTCATCCGAGGTGAATCGTTTGCCCCTTAGAGCCTTTTTAAGGGTACAAAAATAGCATAATCACAGGGAGAGAGGTCCGGACTGTGTGGAGGGTGGCGGAGAACCTCCCATTTGAATTTGTGCAGGAGTGTCATGACTGTGTTGGCCATATGACACTTTGCATGTTGTGGAGCAGAATGACCCTATGAGTGAGATTGCCTGGTTGTTTTGATTTGATTGCTTGGTAGAGAGTGGTCAAGGTTTGTGAGTAACAGTGGACATTCACTATTGTCCCATGCAGCAGGAAGTGAATCAGAAGGGGGCCATCTTGGTCAAAGAAGAACGTCAGCATAACCTTTCTTGCACTCATGTGGACAACGACGTCCAGCTGTATGAGCAGAACTGGTTAACATTGCAGCCCTGGGAATTTTATGAGACAGCCATTCACTGCCTTGTGTCACAATGGGACAAGCGTCTCAACAGCCAGGTTAAATACTTTCTAACATACAGGTACTGGTTTCTGTAATTATGCCTCTGGCACATTTCTTTTTGAACACCCCTTATGCTACACCTAGGTGCATTGTTTTGGTCATTGATCACTTGTTGCTACCAGAATATGTTCTCCATTACTGCAAACCATATTTTCAGTTGGCTGGGCATAAATTGCAGTGTCTGAAATTGCAGGCGGGACAAGCTGCTGAAACTAATGGACAGGTATCTTGTTGTTTCAAACTGTGGTTGTGGCTCTGTTATACTTACCTGAGCTGATACTCTTGAAGTCTGGCATAACACCTTCTGAATCGCCAAAAGCATTCACTGTCCTGTGATATGTGGTCATTGCAGAATTAACGCCTTTTTGTTGTTGTTGTTGTTGATGATGACGATGATGATGATGATGTTGATGTTGTTTTGCATGGGCTTCATGTTCATATTCCACAGGAAAGCAAGCTCCAAAACCTTTATGTTGTTTGGAGTTTGCTGATGTTGCCAGTGATGGTGTGGTGGAATAGCCTGTCTTCATTGCTTATTGTCTTCATGCGTATTTCCACTGTTTGTTGAAAACGCCAGTCATGG
Source organism: Schistocerca piceifrons (assembly GCF_021461385.2). NCBI lineage: Eukaryota > Metazoa > Arthropoda > Insecta > Orthoptera > Acrididae > Schistocerca > Schistocerca piceifrons. The sequence goes on along the minus strand of NC_060142.1, from coordinate 677,506,758 downwards.
GAAGGCACAAAAGTTCATAGACAGGATCACCAATAATGGGGCCACTTAGTTGACCCACACACATAATTGCATGTAGCTTTGAAATGCACAGAATTAACATTTTATTCTTCAAAAGAGCATAAAAGAACATTTGATAAAAGAAACTAAAAGGAAACACACTGAACTTAAATTTTTACAACAAAGGTATCAAAACTAAGCATGTATGAGTTCACATGTATGTCTTGATATTCCCTTGTGTGGCAGTTCTGAAGGCTTACATATTGACCAATTTTCCATTCTAAGCAGGTACTGTGGCCAGTGCCATTACAGCAGGATCCCATATTTGTTTTTCTGATTACCAGGCGTATTTTCTGGGAATGTTCATGCCATAGTAAATGAACAACTGCCAATCAACTGCAGCAGACTGTTTTCAATCAGTCTTTTGTGTTAGGCCAAAATAACTTAATTAATTCAAAATTATCATGATGGGTTAGAATGGCAGATGATGGCTTTCTGTGTAAAAGAGCTTAGAAATCCATTTTCTCTGTTTTATTACCTATGGTTTTTGGAAGTAAATAGCTCTTATTTTCCTGATGAGTAGTGTGGCCACTTTTCCCAGTGGGACATCATGTAAGTATAGTGATCAACAGCAGAAACTATTTGAGTAAAATAAATAACAAGAAACTATATTTGTAGGCCAAAAGACATTGTTTAAACATTATATTGCAACAAAACTATTATTCTCCCTTGAAGTGAGGTAACAAGTGTAATACAAATGAATTATCTTACATCAGATGGCTCAAAAAATGGGGATTACTAAAAAATAACGAATGATCTTCCTCTTTTAATCTCATTGACCATAGTGGCATTGTATATTGGATCTTGCCTTACCACTATTCGACAGTTAGCAGTGCTGGTCAGGATAAAATTATGCAGTAGACACTTTTTCCATCCTGGCCATTTTGCCACAACTTCCCCTACTGATCTTATTATTAATTGGTAACCTACCTAAATTAGTATCTTATATTAAATAATTACAGTAATTGTAATACGAGTTACAATCACAGATGTTTACAAAATGTTTTGAATGTGATTTTTCTTTTACTTATTGCACTTTAAAGCAACACCCTCAATTTGATATCACATTACTTGTTACAAACATATACCACAATTGAAGATGCTCGTCTCTATAATTTACATCCATGAATCCATGTCACCTCCATTTCACATATATACCATAGATGTTGATGGCCACTACTTGTGCACACTTGCAAGTTGTCAGCACTGGAAGGCAAACGGTAAAATATTCCCCTTTACTTCTATAAACCTTGCAGTTGTCAGGCTACATGCCACTCTGCCCCTGCCATAAGTGGCCAGATTTATGAAGATCGTGGCCGAATTCACCAACATCAATTAAAATGAAGCACATCTCAAAATATTACTGTTTCTGCGAGTATTTGGTTTGTTACTGAGCAAGAAAAATATACTCTTGGGCAGCTCTTAACATTAGTTGCCACTTTTGGACTTTGCTGTTAGTTGTTAGAAGCATACTTGCATTTTTATAAAATTTGGCTGAGACCTGCAGGCCACACAAGAACAAGATCCAGGCCACATGTAGATGGCAGGCCACAGTTTGACGACCATTGGTTTAGAGTCATGGACTAAGGGAAAGTCATTTCATTGCAAGGTCTGGAAAACCTGACTTTAACCTCCCAGTGTCCTTTTTGGCTGCTCTGCAGTATAGTGTGAAGTCTTGATATGTCAGAAGTTATTCTGGCTTAACTTTGGGGATGGGATCAAGTTGGCAGATGTTGACATGTGTCTCACACAACTGGTAGAGAGTATCCATCATATATTCCTTTGTTCCATGGCAGTGGATGCCTACTCTGTTAGAGCACGGTTTTTCAAACTGTGGGTTGCGACCCCCTGGGAGGTCGCAAAGACTTGCTCAGGGGGTTGTGGTCGCAGGAGAAAAGAAACTTGTCAATTTTATGTTGGCTCAGAGTGAAGTGCAAAGACAGTGATCATGTCCGTACTTGCTGGAGTACTGAGACAACTAATTGTAGAGACTGAAAATGTGTGACTATGCCCCTGTTGACCCCTTTACACCCCCACACCTCTACTGCGGCAAATAATATAATTATATCTTTGCCCGCATAACACTGCGACCTCTTTTCACATTGCACTTGATTTCTCGATCAGTATAGTATCAATAGAAAGAAAATTAAATCCATTGCCTTTGAAATTACTGACATACTTTTATTATCGTTCTGGGGGTTGCCAGAATATTTTTACTTGGAAAGGGGCCATGTATTCAGAAAGGATGAAAAACACTGTGTTAGAGGATGATAAAGGGCTGATAAGTCAGCTGCTCATGGTCTTGTGGTTAGAGGTGCTGACTCTCAATCAAGGGGCCCTGGGTTAGATTCCCGGATGGGTCAGGGACTTTTTCCACTTATGACTGGGTGTACTTGCTGTTCTCATCATTTCATCATCAGAAATGTGCAAGTCATCAAAGTGGCATTAAATGAAAAGACTTGCATCAGGTGGCCAAACACCCCAAAAATGGTCTCGTGGCCAAAAGTGCCATTCGCACATTTCATTTTTCAAGGACTAATTGGGTTTGACAGAATAAAGAATTCTATAATTATTCAGTGTTTTAGTTTGGACAATATTGGAGGCAGGTGAGGAAAGCTGGTGATGCTACATTCATTGTAATCTTATGGCAGTGAACACTGAGGACTGAAAAACACAGAGCATCTATACCTTTGTGTGTGTGTGTGTGTGTGTGTGTGTGTGTGTGTGTGTGTGTGTGTGTGTTACAAACACTATTAACTCGTCCTGTGTTCGAGAGCAGCATTCACAGTGGGATGGCATTGTGGCTGGTGCAATGTTTTGTGGAAAAGTTTATAAATAGCTGTGTGAGTCTCTTTTAATTTATTGACCTGTAAAGCTAAAATATTAGTAGTTTCCATTAAGAACTAAAGTATTTAATACAGAAAATGGGATATCTATTAAGACAATAGAAAAACCTAGGACAAAACTTATATCCTGAAACTTTTTTGATTTTATAGTCATTAACAAAATCATAAATAGCATTCATTTGTGATAAATGCAGATAACATACACCCCTGTTGAAAGGGAAACTAAATGTAATGTGATATGTCAGCTATAATATGTGCTAACTGTAAATTACAAATGTCAGTAATTTACTACAAAATGTGTTGTGCCAACACTCTTAACTTCCAAAAATTCACAAAAATTATATTTATTCATGTGTATTTACACTGAAAATTAGGGTGAATAATTTTTTGGACATAGCTGCTAATGCATAAAGCATGAATGTTGGTTACAACTAATGCTAGAGCTTAAAATTAGTTTTTCACCATTCTTCAAAATATCCAATACATCATTTTTCAGTGTAGTGAAACAATTGTAAATGAACAAAACGGTAACTTTATTAGGCCTAAAACGTTTTGTCGTGTTAATCGTAACAAAAACAACTTTCATCTCCCACAAGCAAATAAGTTTGAATTTTTAACGTGTGATGAATATGAAATATGTGTAGAGAGCCAAAGAAAGGAATTACTTTCATCAAATGCAGCAACCACAAATCATTTCAGTAGGCCTACGAAGTCCTGTAATAACAAGAAAGGAAACACCAGAAAATACATGGAACATACTTATCATGCAAACAAGATAACTACCGATACAGGTAAGAAGAACAAAGAAGATATTTTCATACTTTCAGACAGTCATGGAAAGGGCTTAGCCGACATTTTGTGTAACGTGCAAACTATATTCAAGGTTAGTGGAATAACGAAACTGGGTGCCCCTTTGCGCGAAGTTTTAAAAAACTGTGAACATTCTTTGAAGCCGGGGAGCAACTGTTTAATAATAGGAGGTGCTAATGATGTTTATAGGAACGAAGGCAAACTCGCTACAAGAGCTCTAAGAAGTACATTACAGAAAATTACAGATGTTAACTTCTTCATTGCCAGTATCCCACAAAGACATGATCTTATAGAACAATCACAACAAAGAAATCACAGTTACTAATAAGAAATTTGAGAAAATCTGCCGAAGCCTCCCAAATGCCACACATGTGGACGTACCATCTACAGAGAGAAGTCATTTTACAAGGCATGGGCTTCACAGAAATAAACTCGGAAAATCATTCATTAGTCGAGAAATCCTTAATGCAGTGAAGGCAGTTAAGGACAAGAATAGCACGACCGTACTACTTCCACCACCAAACACAGCAACTGAAAATTTCCAACAAGAAAATGAAACTGAATCACTGACAACAGGTCCAGCACTAGGATCTCCACTTTCCTCAAAAACAGCTGAGGTAAATGATTCAAATAGGACAGAAGTTTCCAAAGCAGCTTCAGCAGAAGCAGCTACATACTACACAACTGCATCATTAACAAGAAAAAAAACGCCTGATGTGCCAGCAGCCAATGACCTTTCATCAGTATTGGCCCCTCCTCAGTCTTCAACAGTGAAAGACTTTTCACCAGCTTCACCATCATCAGCAGTAACAGAAGCAAACAGAAGAAGCACAAGAACATTTTTGGTACCCGGCCTCAGATACAAGACTAACATAAGGCAGATACCTTCAGATACACCAACTTCCAAGTCTAACTGGCAACAGACTCACCTCCACTGTCATCAACACAAGAATAACCATGCCACCAGCTCATCTAAAGGATTTTTTAGCATCAGGTCTAACGGGAAGGGCGCCACCAAGATAAGTGAAAACAAATGCCTAACAGTGTTTCACCAAAACATTCAAGCCATAAAGAACAAAGCACAACAGCTAGAAGTAGAATTGGAAAATTTTGTATGTACCGCTCTCCCAGTGGAGACATTGATATATTCTTCTCAAAACTGAATCAAAGCTTAGACAAGGTTTCTGGACCAAAAGCAAATGTAATTATCTGTGGTGACTTAAACATTAATATGATGAAGCCTGATAAGGCTAGCAACATATATGTGAATATTCTAAGCTGTTATGGAATATCCTCCCTTGTTAATTGTCCAACTAGAATAACGAAAGAATCTTCCTCATCTATAGATCATGTAGCTACAGATACTGATAGTAAAAAATGTCATATTGTTGCCCAAAACCTGGGCCTATCAGACCACCTCTGCCAGATCTTAAAAACTAACATTCATGTAGAAACTCCTCCTAAACCGTGTACATACAAAAGAATGTTTTCCATATCAGCCCTGTATGAGTTTAAATCTCAGCTAGAATATGAAGATTGGAGGGAAGTCTATGCAGAAACCAATGCAAATCAGAAATTTATCAAGTTCATGTCAATTTTTAAATTCAGATTTGAAGAGATGTTTCCCAAAACTCTTTATCAAATTAAAACTACAAAGAGAAATCCATGGGTGACTACAGGTATCAAAAAGTCCTCAGAAACTCTTAGATATCTCAACTCCATAAAAAATAATCAATCTAACCCAGAAGTTCTGCAATTCTACAAAAAGTACAGGAAAATATACAGAAAGGTGTTGCTAGCCGCAAAAAAACTTTCAAGCAACAGACATAATTAATGAATCTTTCGAATCTGGATACTTTCCGGAGTACCTAAAACAAGCAAAAGTTATACCTATTCTTAAAAACCGAGGTGTGGAAAATGTAAAGAACTACAGGCCGATTTCTATACTGTCTATCATTTCTAAAATAATAGAAATACTAGTCAAAAAGAGACTGCTAAATTACCTGAATAACTATAACCTTGTTTCCAATGACCAATTTGGTTTTAGACCCGGAAAAGGCACACAATCTGCTATAGCACAGTTCACTAAAGTAATTTTAGAAGCACTGGACAAAGGTGAAAATGTAAGTGGTATCTTT